>NW_026699072.1:0-56147 GCF_030435755.1 Ochotona princeps | reverse complement strand
GCATAGAGTGTGAAAACTGAGTTTCCTTGAGAGCTGCTTGGAAGCCTGATGGTGTGTGAAGTTAGTGAGCCAAATGGAGTTGTTCTCCCAAAAGAACCACTCGGCTGATCCCTCTTCAATATGCCCTTCACCAACATGCAGTGTTTCCTTGATTGAATTAGCTCTCACACCAATATTTGCGTCTAGAGCCTTTGAATTGAGGGCTATCTGAAAATGGCTTAGGCGCTGAAGTTGCCTGTGAATGTGAAGTTGGTGGCATGTGAAACCCGCATGTGGAGCATTCGTTTGTGTGGGATGTTAACAAACATCATTTCAGTCCTAGGCACTCAAAGGGCACTAAGCATAGAGTGTGAAAACTGAGTTTCCTTGAGAGCTGCTTGAAAGCCTGATGGTGTGTGAAGTTAGTGAGCCAAATGGAGTTGTTCTCCCACAAGAACCACTCGGCTGATCCTTCTTCAATATGCCCTTCACCAACATGCAGTGTTTCCTTGATTGAATTAGCTCTCACACCAATATTTGCGTCCAGAGCCATTGCATTGAGGGCTATCTGTAATCGGCTGTGGCGCTGAAGTTGCCTGTGAATGTGGAGTTGGTGGCATGTGAAACCCGCATGTGGAGCATTTGTTTTTGTGGGATGCTCTACCAGGTTCTTTCCTAGATAATGCACTCAAAGGGCACTAAGCATAGAGTGTGAAAACTGAGTTTCCTTGAGAGCTGCTTGAAAGCCTGATGGTGTGTGAAGTCAGTGAGCCAAATGGAGTTGTTCTCCCACAAGAACCACTCGGCTGATCCTTCCTCAATATGCCCTTCACCAACATGCAGTGTTTCCTTGATTGAATTAGCTCTCACACCAATATTTGCGTCTAGAGCCTTTGCATTGAGGGCTATCTGAAAACGGCTGTGGCGCTGAAGATGCCTGAGAATGTGGAGTTGGTGGCATATTAAACCTGCATGTGGAGCATTCGTTTGTGTGGGATGCTCTACCAGGTTCATTCCTAGATAATGCACTAAAGTGCACTAAGCATAGAGTGTGAAAACTGAGTTTCCTTGAGAGCTGCTTGGAAGCCTGATGGTGTGTGAAGTTAGTGAGCCAAATGGAGTTGTTCTCCCACAAGAACCACTCGGCTGATCCTTCTTCAATATGCCCTTCACCAACATGCTGTGTTTCCTTGATTGAATTAGCTCTCACACCAATATTTGCGTCCAGAGCCTTTGCATTGAGGGCTATCTGAAAACGGCTTTGGTGCTGAAGTTGCCTGTGAATGTGGAGTTGGTGGCATGTGGAACCCGCATGTGGAGCATTCGTTTGTGTGGGATGCTCACCAAGTTTCATTTCAGTCCTAGGCACTCAACGGGCACTAAACATAGAGTGTGAAAACTGAGTTTCCTTGAGAGCTGCTTGGAAGCCTGATGGTGTGTGAAGTTCGTGAGGCAAATGGAGTTGTTCTCCCACAAGAACCACTCGGCTGATCCTTCTTCAATATGCCCTTCACCAACATGCAGTGTTTCCTTGATTGAATTAGCTCTCACACCAATATTTGCGTCCAGAGCCTTTGCATTGAGGGCTATCTGAAAACGGCTGTGGCGCTGAAGTTGCCTGTGAATGTGAAGTTGGTGGCATGTGAAACCCGCATGTGGAGCATTCGTTTGTGTGGGATGCTCTACTAGTTTTATATTAGTCCTAGGCACTTAAAGGGCATTAAGCATAGAGTGTCAAAAACTGAGTTTCCTTGAGAGCTGCTTGGAAGCCTGATGGTGTGTGAAGTTCGTGAGGCAAATGGAGTTGTTCTTCCACAAGAACCACTCGGCTGATCCTTCTTCAATATGCCCTTCACCAACAGGCTGTGTTTCCTTGATTGAATTAGCTCTCACACCAATATTTGCGTCTAGAGCCTTTGCATTGAGGGCTATCTGAAAACGGCTGTGGCGCTGAGGTTGCCTGAGAATGTGGAGTTGGTGGCACGTGAAACCCGCATGTGCAGCATTGATTTGTGTGGGATGCTCGACCAAGCTTCATTTCAGTCCTAGGCACTCAAAGGGCACTAAGCCCAGAGTGTGAAAACTGAGTTTCCTTGAGAGCTGCTTGGAAGCCTGATGGTGTGTGAAGTTAGTGAGCCAAATGGACTTATTCTCAAACAAGAACCACTCGGCTGATCCTTCTTCAATATGCCCTTCACCAACATGCAGTGTTTCCTTGATTGAATTAGCTCTCACACCAATATTTGCGTCTAGAGCCTTTGCATTGAGGGCTATCTGAAAATGGCTGTGGCGCTGAAGTTGCCTGAGAATGTGGAGTTGGTGGCATGTGAAACCCGCATGTGGAGCATTTGATTTGTGGGATGCTCTACCAGGTTCATTTCTAGATAATGCACTCAAAGGGCACTAAGCATAGAGTGTGAAAACTGAGTTTCCTTGAGAGCTGCTTGGAAGCCTGATGGTGTGTGAAGTTAGTGAGCCAAATGGAGTTGTTCTCCCACAAGAACCACTCGGCTGATCCTTCTTCAATATGCCCTTCACCAACATGCAGTGTTTCCTTGATTGAATTAGCTCTCACACCAATATTTGCGTCTAGAGCCTTTGCATTGAGGGCTATCTGAAAACGGCTGTGGCGCTGAAGTTGCAAGAGAATGTGAAGTTTTTAACATGTGAAACCCGCATGTGGAGCATTCGTTTGTGTGGGATGCTCACCAAGTTTCATTTCAGTTGTAGGCACTCAAAGGGCAGTAAGGATAGAGTGTGAAAACTGAGTTTCCTTGAGAGCTGCTTGGAAGCCTGATGGTGTGTGAAGTTAGTGAGCCAAATGGAGTTGTTCTCCCACAAGAACCACTCGGCTGATCCGTCTTCAATATGCCCTTCACCAACATGCAGTGTTTCCTTGATTGAATTAGCTCTCACACCAATATTTGCGTCTAGAGCCTTTGCATTGAGGGCTATCTGAAAACGGCTGTGGCGCTGAAGTTGCCTGAGAATGTGGAGTTGGTGGCATGTGAAACCTGCATGTAGAGCATTTGTTTGTGTGGGATGCTCACCAAGCTTCATTTCAGTCCTAGGCACTCAAAGGGCACTAAGCATAGAGTGTGAAAACTAAGTTTCCTTGAGAGCTGTTTGGAAGCCTGATGGTGTGTGAAGTTAGTGAGCTAAATGGAGTTGTTCTCTCACAAGAACCACTCGGCTGATCCTTCTTCAATATGCCTTTCACCAACATGCATTGTTTCCTTGATTGAATTAGCTCTCACACCAATATTTGCATCTAGAGCCTTTGCATTGAGGGCTATCCGAAAACGGCTGTGGCGCTGAAGTTGCCTGTGAATGTGGTGTTGGTGTCATGTGAAACCCGCATGTGGAGCATTCGTTTGTGTGGGATGCTCACGAAGTATCATTCCAGTTCAAGGCACTCAAAGGGCACTAAGCATAGAGTGTGAAAACTGAGTTTCCTTGAGAGCTGCTTGGAAGCCTGATGGTGTGTGACGTTAGTGAGCCAAATGGAGTTGTTCTCCCACAAGAACCACTCGGCTGATCCTTCTTCAATAAGCCCTTCACCAACATGCAGTGTTTCCTTGATTGAATTAGCTCTCACACCAATATTTGCATCTAGAGCCTTTGCATTGAGGGCTATCTGAAACGGCTCTGGCGCTGAAGTTGCCTGTGAATGTGGAGTTGGTGGCATGTGAAACCCGCATTTGCAGCATTCGTTTGTGTGGGATGCTCTACCAGGTTCATTCCTAGATAATGCACTCAAAGGGCACTAAGCATAGAGTGTGAAAACTGAGTTTCCTTGAGAGCTGCTTGGAAGCCTGATGGTGTGTGAAGTTAGTGAGCCAAATGGAGTTGTTCTCCCACAAGAACCACTCGGCTGATCCTTCTTCAATATGCCCTTCACCAACATGCAGTGTTTCCTTGATTGAATTAGCTCTCACACCAATATTTGCGTCTAGAGCCTTTGCATTGAGGGCTATCTGAAAACGGCTGTGGTGCTGAAGTTGCCTGAGAATGTGGAGTTGGTGGCATGTGAAACCCGCATGTGGAGCATTCATTTGTGTGGGATGCTCTACCAGGTTCATTCCTAGATAATGCACTCAAAGGGCACTAAGCATAGAGTGTGAAAACTGAGTTTCCTTGAGAGCTGCTTGGAAGCCTGATGGTGTGTGAAGTTAGTGAGCCAAATGGAGTTGTTCTCCCACGAGAACCACTCGGCTGATCCTTCTTCAATATGCCCTTCACCAACATGCAGTGTTTCCTTGATTGAATTAGCTCTCACACCAATATTTGCGTCTAGAGCCTTTGCATTGAGGGCTATCTGAAAACGGCTGTGGCGCTGAAGTTGCCTGTGAATGTGGAGTTGGTGGCATGTGAAACCCGCATGTGGAGCATTCGTTTGTGTGGGATGCTCACAAAGCATCATTTCAGTCCTAGGCACTTAAAGGGCACTAAGCATAGAGTGTGAAAACTGAGCTTCCTTGAGAGCTGCTTGAAAGCCTGGTGGTGTGTGAAGTCAGTGAGCCAAATGGAGTTGTTCTCCCACAAGAACCACTCTGCTAATCTTTCTTCAATATGCCCTTCACCAACATGCAGTGTTTCCTTGATTGAATTAGCTCTCACACCAATATTTGCGTCTAGAGCCTTTGCATTGAGGGCTATCTGAAAACGGCTGTGGCGCTGAAGATGCCTGAGAATGTGGAGTTGGTGGCATGTGAAACCCGCATGTGGAGCATTCGTTTGTGTGGGATGCTCACCAAGCTTCATTTCAGTCCTAGGCACTCAAAGGGCACTAAGCATAGAGTGTGAAAACTGAGTTTCCTGGAGAGCTGCTTGGAAGCCTGATGGTGTGTGAAGTTAGTGAGCCAAATGGAGTTGTTCTTCCACAAGAACCACTCGGCTGATCCTTCTTCATTATGCCCTTCACCAACATGCAGTGTTTCCTTGATTGAAACAGCTCTCACACCAATATTTGCGTCCAGAGCCTTTGCATTGAGGGCTATCTGAAAACGGCTTTGGCGCTGAAGTTGCCTGTGAATGTGGAGTTGGTGGCATGTGGAACCCGCATGTGGAGCATTCGTTTGAGTGGGATGCTCACCAAGTTTCATTTCAGTCCTAGGCACTCAACGGGCACTAAGCATAGAGTGTGAAAACTGAGTTTCCTTGAGAGCTGCTTGAAAGCCTGATGGTGTGTGAAGTCAGTGAGCCAAATGGAGTTGTGCTCCCACAAGAACCACTCGGCTGATCCTTCTTCAATATGCCCTTCACCAACATGCAGTGTTTCCTTGATTGAATTAGCTCTCACACCAATATTTGCGTCCAGAGCCATTGCATTGAGGGCTATCTGAAAACGGCTGTGGCGCTGAAGTTGCCTGTGAATGTGGAGTTGGTGGCATGTGAAACCCGCATGTGGAGCATTTGATTTGTGGGATGCTCTACCAGGTTCTTTCCTAGATAATGCACTCAAAGGGCACTAAGCATAGAGTGTGAAAACTGAGTTTCCTTGAGAGCTGCTTGAAAGCCTGATGGTGTGTGAAGTCAGTGAGCCAAATGGAGTTGTTCTCCCACAAGACCCACTCGGCTGATCCTTCTTCAATATGCCCTTCACCAACATGCAGTGTTTCCTTGATTGAATTAGCTCTCACATCAATATTTGCGTCTAGAGCCTTTGCATTGAGGGCTATCTGAAAACGGCTGTGGCGCTGAAGTTGCCTGAGAATGTGGAGTTGGTGGCATGTGAAACCCGCATGTGGAGCATTCGTTTGAGTGGGATGCTCACCAAGATTCATTTCAGTCCTAGGCACTCAAAGGGCACTAAGCATAGAGTGTGAAAACTGAGTATCCTTGATAGCTGCTTGGAAGCCTGATGGTGTGTGAAGTCAGTGAGCCAAATGGAGTTGTTCTCCCACAAGAACCACTCGGCTGATCCTTCTTCAATATGCCCTTCACCAACATGCAGTGTTTCCTTGATTGAAATAGCTCTCACACCAATATTTGCGTCTAGAGCCTTTGCATTGAGGGCTATCTGAAAACGGCTGTGGCGCTGAAGTTGCCTGTGAATGTGGAGTTGGTGGCATGTGAAACCCGCATGTGGAGCATTCGTTTGTGTGGGATGCTCACCAAGGATCATTCCAGTTCAAGGCACTCAAAGGGCACTAAGCATAGAGTGTGAAAACTAAGTTTCCTTGAGAGCTGCTTGTAAGCCTGATGGTGTGTGAAGTTAGTGAGCCAAATGGAGTTGTTCTCTCACAGGAACCACTCGGCTGATCCTTCTTCAATATGCCTTTCACCAACATGCATTGTTTCCTTGATTGAATTAGCTCTCACACCAATATTTGCGTCTAGAGCCTTTGCATTGAGGGCTATCTGAAAACGGCTGTGGCGCTGAAGTTGCCTGTGAATGTGGAGTTGGTGGCATGTGAAACCCGCATGTGGAGCATTCGTTTGTGTCGGATGCTCACCAAGCTTCATTTCAGTCCTAGGCACTCAAAGGGCACTAAGCATAGAGTGTGAAAACTGAGTTTCCTTGAGAGCTGCTTGGAAGCCTGATGGTGTGTGAAGTTAGTGAGCCAAATGGAGTTGTTCTCCCACAAGAACCACTCGGCTGATCCTTCTTCAATATGCCCTTCACCAACATGCAGTGTTTCCTTGATTGAATTAGCTCTCACACCAATCTTTGCGTCTAGAGCCTTTGCATTGAGGGCTATCTGAAAACGGCTGTGGCGCTGAAGTTGCCTGTGAATGTGGAGTTGGTGGCATGTGAAACCCGCATGTGGAGCATTCGTTTGTGTGGGATGCTCTACCAGGTTCATTTCTACATAATGCACTCAAAGGGCACTAAGCCTAGAGTGTGAAAACTGAGTTTCCTTGAGAGCTGCTTGGAAGCCTGATGGTGTGTGAAGTTAGTGAGCCAAATGGAGTTGTTCTTCCACAAGAACCACTCGGCTGATCCTTCTTCAATATGCCCTTCACCAACAGGCTGTGTTTCCTTGATTGAATTAGCTCTCACACCAATATTTGCGTCTAGAGCCTTTGCATTGAGGGCTATCTGAAAACGGCTGTGGCGCTGAGGTTGCCTGAGAATGTGGAGTTGGTGGCACGTGAAACCCGCATGTGCAGCATTGATTTGTGTGGGATGCTCGACCAAGCTTCATTTCAGTCCTAGGCACTCAAAGGGCACTAAGCCCAGAGTGTGAAAACTGAGTTTCCTTGAGAGCTGCTTGGAAGCCTGATGGTGTGTGAAGTTAGTGAGCCAAATGGACTTATTCTCAAACAAGAACCACTCGGCTGATCCTTCTTCAATATGCCCTTCACCAACATGCAGTGTTTCCTTGATTGAATTAGCTCTCACACCAATATTTGCGTCTAGAGCCTTTGCATTGAGGGCTATCTGAAAATGGCTGTGGCGCTGAAGTTGCCTGAGAATGTGGAGTTGGTGGCATGTGAAACCCGCATGTGGAGCATTCGTTTGTGTGGGATGCTCTACCAGGTTCATTTCTAGATAATGCACTCAAAGGGCACTAAGCATAGAGTGTGAAAACTGAGTTTCCTTGAGAGCTGCTTGGAAGCCTGATGGTGTGTGAAGTTAGTGAGCCAAATGGAGTTGTTCTCCCACAAGAACCACTCGGCTGATCCTTCTTCAATATGCCCTTCACCAACATGCAGTGTTTCCTTGATTGAATTAGCTCTCACACCAATATTTGCGTCTAGAGCCTTTGCATTGAGGGCTCTCTGAAAACGGCTGTGGCGCTGAAGTTGCAAGAGAATGTGAAGTTTTTAACATGTGAAACCCGCATGTGGAGCATTCGTTTGTGTGGGATGTTAACAAACATCATTTCAGTCCTAGGCACTCAAAGGGCACTAAGCATAGAGTGTGAAAACTGAGTTTCCTTGAGAGCTGCTTGGAAGCCTGATGGTGTGTGAAGTTAGTGAGCCAAATGGAGTTGTTCTCCCACAAGAACCACTCGGCTGATCCGTCTTCAATATGCCCTTCACCAACATGCAGTGTTTCCTTGATTGAATTAGCTCTCACACCAATATTTGCGTCTAGAGCCTTTGCATTGAGGGCTATCTGAAAACGGCTGTGGCGCTGAAGTTGCCTGAGAATGTGGAGTTGGTGGCATGTGAAACCTGCATGTAGAGCATTCGTTTGTGTGGGATGCTCACCAAGCTTCATTTCAGTCCTAGGCACTCAAAGGGCACTAAGCATAGAGTGTGAAAACTGAGTTTCCTTGAGAGCTGCTTGGAAGCCTGATGGTGTGTGAAGTTAGTGAGCTAAATGGAGTTGTTCTCTCACAAGAACCACTCGGCTGATCCTTCTTCAATATGCCTTTCACCAACATGCATTGTTTCCTTGATTGAATTAGCTCTCACACCAATATTTGCATCTAGAGCCTTTGCATTGAGGGCTATCCGAAAACGGCTGTGGCGCTGAAGTTGCCTGTGAATGTGGTGTTGGTGGCATGTGAAACCCGCATGTGGAGCATTCGTTTGTGTGGGATGCTCACGAAGTATCATTCCAGTTCAAGGCACTCAAAGGGCACTAAGCATAGAGTGTGAAAACTGAGTTTCCTTGAGAGCTGCTTGGAAGCCTGATGGTGTGTGACGTTAGTGAGCCAAATGGAGTTGTTCTCCCACAAGAACCACTCGGCTGATCCTTCTTCAATATGCCCTTCACCAACATGCAGTGTTTCCTTGATTGAAATAGCTCTCACACCAATATTTGCGTCTAGAGCCTTTGCATTGAGGGCTATCTGAAAACGGCTGTGGCGCTGAAGTTGCCTGTGAATGTGGAGTTGGTGGCATGTGAAACCCGCATGTGGAGCATTCGTTTGTGTCGGATGCTCACCAAGCTTCATTTCAGTCCTAGGCACTCAAAGGGCACTAAGCATAGAGTGTGAAAACTGAGTTTCCTTGAGAGCTGCTTGGAAGCCTGATGGTGTGTGAAGTTAGTGAGCCAAATGGAGTTGTTCTCCCACAAGAACCACTCGGCTGATCCTTCTTCAATATGCCCTTCACCAACATGCAGTGTTTCCTTGATTGAATTAGCTCTCACACCAATATTTGCATCTAGAGCCTTTGCATTGAGGGCTATCTGAAAACGGCTTTGGCGCTGAAGTTGCCTGTGAATGTGGAGTTGGTGGCATGTGAAACCCGCATGTGGAGCATTCGTTTGTGTGGGATGCTCTACCAGGTTCATTTCTACATAATGCACTCAAAGGGCACTAAGCCTAGAGTGTGAAAACTGAGTTTCCTTGAGAGCTGCTTGGAAGCCTGATGGTGTGTGAAGTTAGTGAGCCAAATGGAGTTGTTCTTCCACAAGAACCACTCGGCTGATCCTTCTTCAATATGCCCTTCACTAACAGGCTGTGTTTCCTTGATTGAATTAGCTCTCACACCAATATTTGCGTCTAGAGCCTTTGCATTGAGGGCTATCTGAAAACGGCTGTGGCGCTGAGGTTGCCTGAGAATGTGGAGTTGGTGGCACGTGAAACCCGCATGTGCAGCATTGATTTGTGTGGGATGCTCGACCAAGCTTCATTTCAGTCCTAGGCACTCAAAGGGCACTAAGCCCAGAGTGTGAAAACTGAGTTTCCTTGAGAGCTGCTTGGAAGCCTGATGGTGTGTGAAGTTAGTGAGCCAAATGGACTTATTCTCAAACAAGAACCACTCGGCTGATCCTTCTTCAATATGCCCTTCACCAACATGCAGTGTTTCCTTGATTGAATTAGCTCTCACACCAATATTTGCGTCTAGAGCCTTTGCATTGAGGGCTATCTGAAAATGGCTGTGGCGCTGAAGTTGCCTGAGAATGTGGAGTTGGTGGCATGTGAAACCCGCATGTGGAGCATTCGTTTGTGTGGGATGCTCTACCAGGTTCATTTCTAGATAATGCACTCAAAGGGCACTAAGCATAGAGTGTGAAAACTGAGTTTCCTTGAGAGCTGCTTGGAAGCCTGATGGTGTGTGAAGTTAGTGAGCCAAATGGAGTTGTTCTCCCACAAGAACCACTCGGCTGATCCTTCTTCAATATGCCCTTCACCAACATGCAGTGTTTCCTTGATTGAATTAGCTCTCACACCAATATTTGCGTCTAGAGCCTTTGCATTGAGGGCTCTCTGAAAACGGCTGTGGCGCTGAAGTTGCAAGAGAATGTGAAGTTTTTAACATGTGAAACCCGCATGTGGAGCATTCGTTTGTGTGGGATGCTCACCAAGTTTCATTTCAGTTGTAGGCACTCAAAGGGCAGTAAGGATAGAGTGTGAAAACTGAGTTTCCTTGAGAGCTGCTTGGAAGCCTGATGGTGTGTGAAGTTAGTGAGCCAAATGGAGTTGTTCTCCCACAAGAACCACTCGGCTGATCCGTCTTCAATATGCCCTTCACCAACATGCAGTGTTTCCTTGATTGAATTAGCTCTCACACCAATATTTGCGTCTAGAGCCTTTGCATTGAGGGCTATCTGAAAACGGCAGTGGCGCTGAAGTTGCCTGAGAATGTGGAGTTGGTGGCATGTGAAACCTGCATGTAGAGCATTTGTTTGTGTGGGATGCTCACCAAGCTTCATTTCAGTCCTAGGCACTCAAAGGGCACTAAGCATAGAGTGTGAAAACTAAGTTTCCTTGAGAGCTGTTTGGAAGCCTGATGGTGTGTGAAGTTAGTGAGCTAAATGGAGTTGTTCTCTCACAAGAACCACTCGGCTGATCCTTCTTCAATATGCCTTTCACCAACATGCATTGTTTCCTTGATTGAATTAGCTCTCACACCAATATTTGCATCTAGAGCCTTTGCATTGAGGGCTATCCGAAAACGGCTGTGGCGCTGAAGTTGCCTGTGAATGTGGTGTTGGTGGCATGTGAAACCCGCATGTGGAGCATTCGTTTGTGTGGGATGCTCACGAAGTATCATTCCAGTTCAAGGCACTCAAAGGGCACTAAGCATAGAGTGTGAAAACTGAGTTTCCTTGAGAGCTGCTTGGAAGCCTGATGGTGTGTGACGTTAGTGAGCCAAATGGAGTTGTTCTCCCACAAGAACCACTCGGCTGATCCTTCTTCAATAAGCCCTTCACCAACATGCAGTGTTTCCTTGATTGAATTAGCTCTCACACCAATATTTGCATCTAGAGCCTTTGCATTGAGGGCTATCTGAAAACGGCTGTGGCGCTGAAGTTGCCTGTGAATGTGGAGTTGGTGGCATGTGAAACCCGCATTTGCAGCATTCGTTTGTGTGGGATGCTCTACCAGGTTCATTCCTAGATAATGCACTCAAAGGGCACTAAGCATAGAGTGTGAAAACTGAGTTTCCTTGAGAGCTGCTTGGAAGCCTGATGGTGTGTGAAGTTAGTGAGCCAAATGGAGTTGTTCTCCCACAAGAACCACTCGGCTGATCCTTCTTCAATATGCCCTTCACCAACATGCAGTGTTTCCTTGATTGAATTAGCTCTCACACCAATATCTGCGTCTAGAGCCTTTGCATTGTGGGCTATCTGAAAACGGCTGTGGTGCTGAAGTTGCCTGAGAATGTGGAGTTGGTGGCATGTGAAACCCGCATGTGGAGCATTCATTTGTGTGGGATGCTCTACCAGGTTCATTCCTAGATAATGCACTCAAAGGGCACTAAGCATAGAGTGTGAAAACTGAGTTTCCTTGAGAGCTGCTTGGAAGCCTGATGGTGTGTGAAGTTAGTGAGCCAAATGGAGTTGTTCTCCCACGAGAACCACTCGGCTGATCCTTCTTCAATATGCCCTTCACCAACATGCAGTGTTTCCTTGATTGAATTAGCTCTCACACCAATATTTGCGTCTAGAGCCTTTGCATTGAGGGCTATCTGAAAACGGCTGTGGCGCTGAAGTTGCCTGTGAATGTGGAGTTGGTGGCATGTGAAACCCGCATGTGGAGCATTCGTTTGTGTGGGATGCTCACAAAGCATCATTTCAGTCCTAGGCACTTAAAGGGCACTAAGCATAGACTGTGAAAACTGAGCTTCCTTGAGAGCTGCTTGAAAGCCTGATGGTGTGTGAAGTCAGTGAGCCAAATGGAGTTGTTCTCCCACAAGAACCACTCTGCTAATCTTTCTTCAATATGCCCTTCACCAACATGCAGTGTTTCCTTGATTGAATTAGCTCTCACACCAATATTTGCGTCTAGAGCCTTTGCATTGAGGGCTATCTGAAAACGGCTGTGGCGCTGAAGATGCCTGAGAATGTGGAGTTGGTGGCATGTGAAACCCGCATGTGGAGCATTCGTTTGTGTGGGATGCTCTACCAAGCTTCATTTCAGTCCTAGGCACTCAAAGGGCACTAAGCCTAGAGTGTGAAAACTGAGTTTCCTTGAGAGCTGCTTGGAAGCCTGATGGTGTGTGAAGTTAGTGAGCCAAATGGAGTTGTTCTCCCACAAGAACAACTCGACTGATCCTTTTTCAATATGCCCTTCAGCCACATAAATTGTTTCCTTGATTGAATTAGCTCTCACACCAATATTTGCGTCTAGAGCCTTTGCATTGAGGGCTATCTGAAAACGGCTGTGGCGCTGAAGTTGCCTGTGAATGTGGAGTTGGTGGCATGTGAAACCCGCATGTGGAGCATTCGTTTGTGTGGGATGCTCACCAAGCTTCATTTCAGTCCTAGGCACTCAAAGGGCACTAAGCATAGAGTGTGAAAACTGAGTTTCCTTGAGAGCTGCTTGGAAGCCTGATGGTGTGAGAAGTTAGTGAGCCAAATGGAGTTGTTCTCCCACAAGAACCACTCGGCTGATCCTTCTTCAATATGCCCTTCACCAACATGCAGTGTTTCCTTGATTCAATTAGCTCTCACACCAATATTTGCGTCTAGAGCCTTTGCATTGAGGGCTATCTGAAAATGGCTGTGGCGCTGAAGTTGCCTGTGAATGTGGAGTTGGTGGCATGTGAAACCCGCATGTGGAGCATTCGTTTGTGTGGGATGCTCTACCAGGTTCTTTCCTAGATAATGCACTCAAAGGGCACTAAGCATAGAGTGTGAAAACTGAGTTTCCTTGAGAGCTGCTTGGAAGCCTGATGGTGTGTGAAGTTAGTGAGCCAAATGGAGTTGTTCTCCCACAAGAACCACTCGGCTGATCCTTCTTCAATATGCCCTTCACCAACATGCAGTGTTTCCTTGATTGAATTAGCTCTCACACCAATATTTGCGTCTAGAGCCTTTGCATTGAGGGCTATCTGAAAACGGCTGTGGCGCTGAAGTTGCCTGTGAATGTGGAGTTGGTGGCATGTGAAACCCGCATGTGGAGCATTCGTTTGTGTGGGATGCTCACCAAGCTTCATTTCAGTCCTAGGCACTCAAAGGGCACTAAGCCTAGAGTGTGAAAACTGAGTTTCCTTGAGAGCTGCTTGGAAGCCTGATGGTGTGTGAAGTCAGTGAGCCAAATGGTGTTGTTCTCCCACAAGAACCACTCGGCTGATCCTTCTTTAATATGCCCTTCACCAACATGCAGTGTTTCCTTGATTGAATTATCTCTCACACCAATATTTGCGTCTAGAGCCTTTGCATTGAGGGCTATCCGAAAACGGCTGTGGCGCTGAAGTTGCCTGTGAATGTGGAGTTGGTGGCATGTGAAACCCGCATGTGGAGCATTCGTTTGTGTGGGATGCTCACGAAGGATCATTCCAGTTCAAGGCACTCAAAGGGCACTAAGCATAGAGTGTGAAAACTAGGTTTCCTTGAGAGCTGCTTGGAAGCCTGATGGTGTGTGAAGTTAGTGAGCCAAATGGAGTTGTTCTCTCACAAGAACCACTCGGCTGATCCTTTTTCAATATGCCTTTCACGAACATGCATTGTTTCCTTGATTGAATTAGCTCTCACACCAATATTTGCATCTAGAGCCTTTGCATTGAGGGCTATCTGAAAACGGCTGTGGCGCTGAAGTTGCCTGTGAATGTGGAGTTGGTGTCATGTGAAACCCGCATGTGGAGCATTCGTTTGTGTCGGATGCTCACCAAACTTCATTTCAGTCCTAGGCACTCAAAGGGCACTAAGCATAGAGTGTGAAAACTGAGTTTCCTTGAGAGCTGCTTGGAAGCCTGATGGTGTGTGAAGTCAGTGAGCCAAATGGAGTTGTTCTCCCACAAGAACCACTCGGCTAATCCTTCTTCAATATGCCCTTCACGAACATAAATTGTTTCCTTGATTGAAATAGCTCTCACACCAATATTTGCGTCCAGAACCTTTGCATTGAGGGCTATCTGAAAACGGCTGTGGCGCTGAAGTTGCCTGTGAATGTGGTGTTGGTGGCATGTGAAACCCGCATGTGGAGCATTCGTTTGTGTGGGATGCTCACCAAGCATCATTTCAGTCCTAGGCACTCAAAGGGCACTAAGCATAGAGTGTGAAAACTGAGCTTCCTTGAGAGCTGCTAGAAAGCCTGATGGTGTGTGAAGTCAGTGAGCCAAATGGAGTTGTTCTCCCACAAGAACCACTCGGCTGATCTTTCTTCAATATGCCCTTCACCAACATGCAGTGTTTCCTTGATTGAATTAGCTCTCACACCAATATTTGCGTCTAGAGCCTTTGCATTGAGGGCTATCTGAAAACGGCTGTGGCGCTGAAGTTGCCTGAGAATGTGGAGTTGGTGGCATGTGAAACCCGCATGTGGAGCATTCGTTTGTGTGGGATGCTCGACCAGGTTCATTTCTAGATAATGCACTCAAAGGGCACTAAGCATAGAGTGTGAAAACTGAGTTTCCTTGAGAGCTGCTTGGAAGCCTGATGGTGTGTGAAGTTAGTGAACCAAATGGAGTTGTTCTCCCACAAGAACCACTCGACTGATCCTTCTTCAATATGCCCTTCACCCACATAAAGTGTTTCCTTGATTGAATTAGCTCTCACACCAATATTTGCGTCTAGAGCCTTTGCATTGAGGGCTATCTGAAAACGGCTGTGGCGCTGAAGTTGCCTGTGAATGTGGAGTTGGTGGCATGTGAAACCCGCATGTGGAGCATTCGTTTGTGTGGGATGCTCAAGAAGGATCATTCCAGGGATAGGAGAAGATGGCCGACCTGGGAGGACGGGCATAGAAAGGGAGGCGCTGAAGGAGAGACAGGGCGCGGCTGGAGAGAGATCTGCGGACTGAGGAACCACAGGAAGGAGTGCCAGAAGCTCCCTGGACATCGAGCATCCAAGAAGAAACACATGGTTCGGAAGAAATCCAGAGAAGGAACGCAGGAAACACAAAGACCCAGTTAAAACGTGGTGAGTCATCCCGGGAAGGGGGTGCAACAGCGGGAAGCCCAGAGGACCCAGGGCAGCTGGAGACAGCAACACTGGCCCCTGGAGGCACCTAGCTTGGCGACTTTGTGGCGCTGGGACACACAGGAACCCAGAGAGGTGGAGTGCGCCAGAGGTGAAAAAAAAAAAAAACTATTTTCGGGCTTTTCGCTCCCTGAGAGAACTATACTGAGACTGTCCCTGTTCAGTGCCCCCTGTCCCCCAGAATTCTCCCAGTCTGAGGCTGTGCGAGAATTGAACGTTCCAACTTGTGTGGGAGCCAGGGCGGAGAGTCCCTACAGGTCCCCCAGTGGTAAGGTGCAGGAGACTTGCGCAGCTTAACTCTCTCTACTGGACATCGTTGGGCAGACCACATAGTACAACAACTTCTGGGGTGCGCCAGCACAGCCTCTCACTGCTGAAAGCCCGTGGCCTCACAAAGGCGGGCACCAGCGGCGGGCGCCAGCAGCGAGCGCCTGCAACGGGGAGTGCTGCTTCAGTTCCTCCGAGGGATCTGCCTCGGTAAAACCCCTTGGTGCAGCAGCAACTTCTGGTGTGCGCGCCTGCAGCTTCTCACTGCTGAATGCCTGAGGCCCCACAGAGGAGGCCGCCAGCAGTGCGCGCCTGCGGCAGGGAGTGCTGCTTTGGGTCCTCTGAGGGATCCCCCTAGGAAAACTGCCCCAGCACAACAACAGCAACTGGGGTGCAAGCCAGCACAGCTTCTCACTGCTGAATGCCTGTGGCCTCACAAAGGCGGGCACCAGCGGCGGGCGCCAGCAGCGAGCACTTGCGGCAGGGAGTGCTGCTTCAGTTCCTCTGAGGGATCTGCCTCGGTAAAACCCCTTGGTGCAGCAACAACTTCTGGTGTGCGCCAGCACAGCTTCTCACTGCTGAATGCCTGTGGCCTCACAAAGGCGGGCACCAGCGGCGGGCGCCAGCAGCGAGCGCCTGCAACGGGGAGTGCTGCTTCAGTTCCTCTGAGGGAGCTGCCTCAGTAAAACCACTCGGTGCAACAGCAACTTCTGGTGTGCGCGCCTGCAGCTTCTCACTGCTGAATCCCCGAGGCCCCACAGAGGAGGTCCCCAGCAGTGCGCGCCTGCGGCGGGAGTGCTGCTTCGGTTCCTCTGAGGGATCCCCCTAGGAAAACTGCCCCAGCACAACAACAGCAGTCCTCTGAGGAATCCCTCTGGGCAAACCCCTCAGCACACCAGCATCTGAGTTTCACATCAGGCCAGGGTTGGGCAGCTCCACAACTGCAGGCCTGAGGGGCGCTAGGGGTCTTCCAAATCCACCCCAAAACTACAGACAAGGAGCCCTGAAGCTACAAAATACTGCTACTAAGCCCTACCCCTGAAAACACACACAGGACGAAAGGTCTAACCAACAGACCTTACAGAAACCAAGCTACAGAGGGTTATAGACATTCAGGGGTTGATATAGCTATCCCCCCGCACCAAACATCTCCAATAGAACTCAAAGAAATTCTCCTTCAAAAGTAAACCTAAAGGAAGCAGCGAACTCACACCTACTCCAAACTACTGCACAAAGACCAGAAACTGTAGATAAACAAATCAGAGAATACATCCCTGAAATCAACAAGAAACAATAACGCAATGAGAAGAAACTTCAGAAAAGGGAATGATCCAGACGAGAGAGCCAGTACCTCACCAAAAAAAGACCAAAAGCCAATATCTATTTCGGAGATACGAGAAGAAGACATGGAAGCTCTACCAGACAAGGAATTTAAAAAAATAATGTTAAAAGCTGTCAGAGACAATGAGAAGAACTGGGAAGACTTCAAGGAATTCAAGAACCACATAGTCACAGAAATACAGCAAGTCAAAAACAAAATCCTTGACTTAGAGCACAAACTTGAGAGCCTAACTAACAGAATAAATACAGCAGAAGAGAGGATCTCTGAAACAGAAGACACACAAAATGAACACACCCAGCTCATTAAACAGCTAGAAACAAGCCTGAACAAAGCCAATAAGACCATTCAGGAGATGAAAGACAACCTAAGAAAATCTAATATCAGAATTATGGGACTGCCCGAAGGAGCAGAAAGAGAATCAGGAATGCAAACGGTGCTCAACGAAATTATACAGGAAAACTTCCAAAACACTTGGAACATGAACCCAGCCCAAATCCAGGATGGTCAGAGGACTCCCAGCAGATATGACCCAAAGCGATCTTCACCCAGACATATGGTGCTCAAGTTCCACTCCAACGAAGACAAAGAAAGAATCCTAAGACAAGTACGAAGCAGAGAAAAGATCACATTCCGGGGAAAACCAATCAGGATCACGGCTGACTTCTCTGAAGAGACCCTACAAGCAAGGAGAGAATGGACAAAGATCTTCCAAATCCTGAAACAGAACAACTGTCAACCAAGATTAATGTACCCAGCAAAGATCTCATTTATATTCGAGAACGAAATCAGATACTTCCATAGCAAAGAGAAACTTGAAGAATATGCCAGCACAAAACCAACTCTTCAAAATCTCCTTAGAAATGTGCTAAACACAGAAAAAACAGGGGCAAACCACAAGCAAAGATGGCAAACAGGAAGATCTCCCCACTAAAGCCCACACAAGGAGGGGTAATTACACAGATAACAACACCCACAAAGACACATATGTATGGCAGGGCAAAATCGCAGCATCTCAATATTGACTCTTAACACAAATGGCCTGAACTCACCAATCAAAAGGCACAGATTAACGGAATGGATCATCAAACAAGATCCAACTATCTGTTGCCTACAAGAGACACATCTAACCAGAAAAGCCTCTAAGAAATTTAAAGTGAAGGGATGGAAACAGATATTTCACGCCAATGGACGAGAAAAAAGGGCTGGGGTAGCTGTCCTAATTTCAGATGATATAGACTTCAAGCTTACAGACATCAAAAAGGACAGAGAAGGACATTATATATTGGTGAAAGGATTGATCCATCAGGAAGCAATTACCATCGTGAACATATATGCACCAAATCCCAATGCGCCTAGCTACGTGAAGCAATTACTTACAGACTTAAGGGGAGACATAGATATGCACACAATAGTAGTGGGTGACCTTAACACCCCACTAACAACAATAGACAGATCAACAAAACAAAAACTCAACAAAGAAACAACAGAGCTAATACAAACAATAGAACAACTGGACTTGGTTGACATTTATAGAACTTTTTATCCTAAAGCCACAGATTATACATTTTTTTCAGCAGTACATGGCACCTTCTCCAGGATCGACCACATGATAGGACACAAAGCAAATCTAAGTAACTTCAAAAAGATAGGAATCATACAATGTACCCTCTCAGACCACCATGGAATGAAACTGGAAATCAGCAATTCAAAATGCCCAAGGAAATACAGAAATTCTTGGAGGTTGAACAATATGCTATTGAACGAACAATGGGTCAGAGAAGAAATTAAAGATGAGATCAAAAAATTTATGGAAACCAATGAAAACTCTGACACAACATTCCAAAACTTGTGGGACACAGCCAAAGCAGTGCTACGGGGTAAATTCATCGCAATTGGAGCTCATGTCAAGGCCCAAGCGAGGCGCCAAATACAGGAACTAAACACACACCTCCAGGAATTGGAGAAGCAACAGCAGATGAGCCCCACACACAACAAGAAACAAGAAATCATCAAAACAAGGGAGGAAATCAACCATATAGAAATAAAAAAAACCATACACAAAATCAATGAATCAAAAAGCTGGTTTTTTGAAAAGATAAACAAAATAGACACCCCGTTGGCCCGACTGACAAAGAAAAAACAAGAGAAAGCAAGAATTAACAGCATCAAAGATGAAAAAGGCAACATAACAACAGACATTGCAACCATTAAGAACATAATTAGAAATTACTACAAAGCACTGTACTCCAACAAATCAGATGACCATCAAGAAATGGAAAAGTTCTTAGATTTATACAACCTGCCAAAACTTAGCCCAGAGGCAACAAACGACCTGAACAAGCCCATAACTGAAGCAGAGATTGAATCAGTGATTAAAGAACTCCCAACAAAGAAAAGCCCAGGTCCAGACGGCTTCACTACAGAATTCTACAAAACATTCCGAACAGAACTAACCCCAATCCTCTACAAACTCTTCAATATAATAGAAAAGGAAGCGACCCTTCCAAACTCATTCTATGAAGCCAACATTACCTTAATCCCAAAACCAGACAGAGATCCTACAGAGAAAGAAAACTACAGACCTATCTCTCTGATGAACATTGATGCTAAGATACTCAACAAAATCCTAGCCAATAGAATTCAAAAAATCATCCGACAGATCATTCATCCGGATCAAGTAGAATTCATCCCTGGAATGCAGGGATGGTTCAACATTCGCAAATCCATAAATGTGATACACCACATCCAAAAACTGAAAAACAAGAATCACATGATAGTATCAATAGACGCTGAAAAAGCTTTTGACAAAATCCAACACCACTTCCTGCTAAAAACCCTAACCAAAGTAGGCATAGATGGAAAAATCCACAACATAATCAAAGCAATATATGAAAAACCCAACGCCAGCATCATACTGAATGGAGAAAAACTGGAACCCTTCCCACTAAGAACTGGAACAAGACAGGGATGTCCACTTTCTCCACTGCTATTCAACATAGTCCTAGAGGTACTCGCTGAGGCCATAAGACAAGAAAAAGAAATCAAAGGAATCCAAATTGGAAATGAAGAAGTCAAACTTTCACTATACGCAGATGACATGATTCTTTACATAGAAGAGCCAAGAGGCTCAACACAGAGACTCCTAGAACTTATACGAGAGTTTGGGAGTGTGGCAGGGTACAAAATTAATGAACAGAAATCAACAGCCATAGTGTATGCAAACAACCCCAAGTTGGAAAAAGATCTAAGCAGCAAAATACCATTCAAAATAACAGAGAAAACTATGTTGTAGGAGACCTATTTGAGGAAAACTACAAACCACTTAAAAAAGAAATTGAAGAAGACCTGAAAAGATGGAGTAACATCCCATGCTCCTGGATAGGTAAAATCAATATCATTAAAATGTCTATATTGCCAAAGGCGATATATACATTCAACGCAATTCCAATCAAACTGCCCAAAACATTCTTCATGGAACTGGAAACAATGATCCAAAAGTTCATCTGGAAGCACAAAAAACCACGAATAGCCAGAACCATCCTGAAGAACAGGAAGTTAGCAGGGGGAATCACAGTTCCAGACCTCTGGACATACTATAGGGCAGTGGTTATCAAAACAGCGTGGTACTGGCACAAAGATAGAGAGGAAGATCAATGGAGCAGAATAGAATCACCAGACAGTAATCCACATAGATACAGTCAATTAATCTTTGACAAAAAGACAGACAACAATCCAAGCAAATGGGAAGGTCTGTTCAATAAATGCTGTTGGGACAACTGGTTGATAGCCTGCAGAAACAAAAAGATAGACCCACATCTCTCACCATACACTAAGATCAAATCTAAATGGATAAAAGACCTAAACCTACATCCAGAAACCTTCAAACTTTTGGAAGAAAATGTTGGAAACACACTGCAACACTTAGGAGTAGGCCCTCACTTCCTAAAAAAGACTCCAAATGCAGTAGAAATCGAGACCAAAATAAACAATTGGGACCTCATCAAACTAAGAAGCTTCTGTACAGCTAGAGAAACAATCAACAAAGTAAAAAGCAACCCACAGAATGGGAGAAGATCTTTGCGCACGACATAGGTGACAGAGGGCTAATTTCCAGAATATACAAAGAACTACAAAACAACCAAAATGTCAAAACAAACAAGCCACTCAAGAAATGGGCACAGGAAATGGGCAGACATTTCACAAAGGAACAAACCCAAATGGCAAACAAGCATATGAAAAAATGCTCAAGCTCCCTGGCAATAAGGGAAATCCAAATGAAGACAACCTTGAGGTACCACCTAACTCCAGTAAGGATGGCACACATACGTAATACCACCAACACTTGTTGGCGAGGATGTGGGGAAAAGGGAACCCTTCTCCACTGCTGGTGGGACTGCAGATTGGTACAGCCTCTATGGGAATCAGTTTGGCGAATACTCAAGCAACTGAAAATCAACATGCCATATGATCCAGCAATAGCACTCCTAGGGATATATCCAAAACATCTCCTACTCAAGAAACCAACATGCACGTCAATGTTCATAGCAGCACAATCTACAATCGCAAAAACCTGGAAGCAGCCAAAATGCCCATCAATAGAAGACTGGATAAGGAAGCTATGGTTCATCTACTCTATGGAATACTACTCAGCTATTAAAAAAACGAAATGCAGTTCTTTGTGGACAAATGGGCCCGACTGGAATCCATCATGCTAAGAGAAATGAACCAATCCCAAAAGGTTAAATACCACATGTTTGCCTTAATCTGAGATGAAAAGATGACAACCTGATAGTACCTGTATATTGTAATATTATTGCAATCTCTAACAACCTGTATCCAATACAATAAGATAATGTGATATAATCTATAAACCAACAATTAATGTCAGAATACTTAAGATCTACATCGAAAAACTGTAAAACCTACTATACCCTCAATACGTTATGTTAATCCGTAATGGGGGGGAGTGCAGGGAAGCCTTTCAGGACCATAAAAAGAGTGAGGAAAAAGTATAATATAGCCTATCATGATCAAATCTGGTAATTCATAGACAACAGACTCAAAGCAGCACTAAACAATAGTAAAACTACTATACCAATGCATGAGGGGGGAATCGGGTGCGATCCTGACAACCTCTTAACAGGAGGTCATGTGCGTGGAGCAGGGGGGCACTCCAGGGTAGAGCAGATGGCAAGGAGAAAGCCTGGATCCCAACCATGAAGACTCCCAGACCTTCACCACAAACTACTAATACGAGCAACAAGGACTATATCCCAACTGCCAAGGAGGCCACAGGGAATTGGATGCCCTCGGAGGCCGAGTACTCTGAGGTCACCCACCCCTAACCGGAGCTCCCGCAGGGGATGGAAGAAGTCCAAACACTACCGCGCAGAAACCAACGTCATCGGAATGACAACCAGAAGCCCTGAGCGGTCCGCAGAAACAGAAGAACAATAAACGTCCCTCGGGACCAGGGAGGAGAGCTTTCTCTGGACCGAGCCTGGCTCCACCTCTGGACCCCCACCCTCCCTTGCAATGACCATCAGGATCGCTCCGAAAACCCCTCACAGCAAACAAACAATCATACAAACTAAAAAAAAACCTAAAATAAATAGACAAACAACAAAAAGTAGAGCTTGAAATCCGACAGGAAAGAGCTGGCATGGATTGGCTAATGCCTCGCTGGGTAGGACACAAAGATTAGTCACTCCTTACCATGGTGTTGGGGACTTTCCTGCACACCCCCCCCCCAAAAAAAAAAAATGTTCTGCACCTTAACTGCTGACAAATGTCTTGTTAGAGTTACAAGCCAGTCTAGATTATCCTAAAATCTGCCAAGATCAGTAAAATTAGACTTCAACACAACAAATGGCTAAATACTAAAATGAAACAGACACGAGACAGCTGAATGGTACCTTATAGCCATTTTAAGGTATATAGCAGCTGGTCCTGTATATGAACTAAAATTGAAATGTCAATGAGCTAATCATAGGTTGTGGTTAAGAACTTGCTTCTTTTTTGTTTTGTATTGTTTTGTTTTGTTTTTTTTTAACATACTGGTTACGCAAAACCTTGTCAATTCCATAATGTTACAAATTGCTGTTAATGTTATATTGAGACTCTTAATTGACTGGGATGATATTCTGCCGGCTCTGACTTTGGACCAGAAATGGTCTCCCCAACAAACTGTTCAACCATCTGGACAATGAGTGGCTGGACTCTATGCTGGGTATATGTTTGCAAGGAAAGAATCTTGATGGAATTTGAGCTGTAATACTGCATCAACGTGGAGGAATCCACCAGGGGGGAGGGGTGTAGGGAGGGGTGGGGGGATTCCCAGAGCATATGAAACTGTCACATAATGCATAATAATTAATAAAAAAAAAAAAAAAAAAAAAAAAAAAAAAAAAAAGAAGGATCATTCCAGTTCAAGGCACTCAAAGGGCACTAAGCATAGAGTGTGAAAACTAAGTTTCATTGAGAGCTGCTTGGAAGCCTGATGGTGTGTGAAGTTAGTGAGCCAAATGGAGTTGTTCTCTCACAAGAACCACTCGGCTGACCCTTCTTCAATATGCCTTTCACCAACATGCAGTGTTTCCTTGATTGAATTAGCTCTCACACCAATATTTGCATCTAGAGCCTTTGCATTGAGGGCTATCTGAAAACGGCTGTGGCGCTGAAGTTGCCTGTGAATGTGGAGTTGGTGGCATGTGAAACCCGCATGTGGAGCATTCGTTTGTGTGGGATGCTCTACCAGGTTCATTCCTAGATAATGCACTCAAAGGGCACTAAGCATAGAGTGTGAAAACTGAGTTTCCTTGAGAGCTGCTTTGAAGCCTGATGGTGTGTGAAGTTAGTGAGCCAAATGGAGTTGTTCTCTCACAAGAACCACTCGGCTGATCCTTCTTCAATATGCCCTTCACCAACATGCAGTGTTTCCTTGATTGAATTAGCTCTCACACCAATCTTTGCGTCTAGAGCCTTTGCATTGAGGGCTATCTGAAAACGGCTGTGGCGCTGAAGTTGCCTGTGAATGTGGAGTTGGTGTCATGTGAAACCCGCATGTGGAGCATTCGTTTGTGTTTGATGCTCACGAAGCATCATTTCAGTCCTAGGCACTTAAAGGGCACTAAGCATAGAGTGTGAAAACTGAGCTTCCTTGAGAGCTGCTTGAAAGCCTGATGGTGTGTGAAGTCAGTGAGCCAAATGGAGTTGTTCTCCCACAAGAACCACTCGGCTAATCTTTCTTCAATATGCCCTTCACCAACATGCAGTGTTTCCTTGATTGAATTAGCTCTCACACCAATATTTGCGTCTAGAGCCTTTGCATTGAGGGCTATCTGAAAACGGCTGTGGCGCTGAAGTTGCCTGAGAATGTGGAGTTGGTGGCATGTGAAACCCGCATGTGGAGCATTCGTTTGTGTGGGATGCTCTACCAGGTTCATTTCTAGATAATGCACTCAAAGGGCACTAAGCATAGAGTGTGAAAACTGAGTTTCCTTGAGAGCTGCTTGGAAGCCTGATGGTGTGTGAAGTTATTGAACCAAATGGAGTTGTTCTCCCACTAGAACTACTCGGCTGATCCTTCTTCAATATGCCCTTCACCAACATGAAGTGTTTCCTTGATTGAAATAGCTCTCACACCAATATTTGTGTCTAGAGCCTTTGCATTGAGGGCTATCTGAAAACGGCTTTGGCGCTGAAGTTGCCTGAGAATGTGGAGTTGGTGGCATGTGAAACCCGCATGTGGAGCATTCGTTTGTGTGGGATGCTCACCAAGCTTCATTTCAGTCCTAGGCACTCAAAGGGCACTAAGCATAGAGTGTGAAAACTGAGTTTCCTTGAGAGCTGCTTGGAAGCCTGATGCTGTGTGATGTTAGTGAGCCAAATGGAGTTGTTCTCCCACAAGAACCACTCGGCTGATCCTTCTTCAATATGCCCTTCACCCACATAAAGTGTTTCCTTGATTGAATTAGCTCTCACACCAATATTTGCGTCTAGAGCCTTTGCATTGAGGGCTATCTGAAAACGGCTGTGGCGCTGAAGTTGCCTGTGAATGTGGAGTTGGTGGCATGTGAAACCCGCATGTGGAGCATTCGTTTGTGTGGGATGCTCACGTAGGATCATTCCAGTTCAAGGCACTCAATGGGCACTAAGCATAGAGTGTGAAAACTAAGTTTCCTTGAGAGCTGCTTGGAAGCCTGATGGTGTGTGAAGTTAGTGAGACTAATGGAGTTGTTCTCTCACAAGAACCACTCGGCTGATCCTTCTTCAATATGCCTTTCACCAACATGCAGTGTTTCCTTGATTGAATTAGCTCTCACACCAATCTTTGCGTCTAGAGCCTTTGCATTGAGGGCTATCTGAAAACGGCTGTGGCGCTGAAGTTGCCTGTGAATGTGGAGTTGGTGTCATGTGAAACCCGCATGTGGAGCATTCGTTTGTGTCGGATGCTCACTAAGCTTCATTTCAGTCCTAGGCACTCAAAGGGCACTAAGCATAGAGTGTGAAAACTGAGTTTCCTTGAGAGCTGCTTGGAAGCCTGATGGTGTGTGAAGTTAGTGAGCCAAATGGAGTTGTTCTCCCACAAGAACCACTCAGCTTATCCTTCTTCAATATGCCCTTCACCAACATGCAGTGTTTCCTTGATTGAATTAGCTCTCACACCAATATTTGCGTCTAGAGCCTTTGCATTGAGGGCTATCTGAAAATGGTAGAGGCGCTGAAGTTGCCTGAGAATGTGGAGTTGGTGGCATGTGAAACCCGCATATGGAGCATTCGTTTGTGTGGGATGCTCCACCAGGTTCTTTTCTAGATAATGCACTCAAAGTGCACTAAGCATAGAGTGTGAAAACTGAGTTTCCTTGAGAGCTGCTTGGAAGCCTGATGGTGTGTGAAGTTAGTGAGCCAAATGGAGTTGTTCTCCCACAAGAACCACTCGGCTGATCCTTCTTCAATATGCCCTTCACCAACAGGCTGTGTTTCCTTGATTGAATTAGCTCTCAGAACAATACTTGCATCTAGAGCCTTTGCATTGAGGGCTCTCTGAAAACGGCTTTGGCGCTGAAGTTGCCTGTGAATGTGGAGTTGGTGGCATGTGAAACCCGCATGTGGAGCATTCGTTTGTGTGGGATGCTCTACCAAGCTTCATTTCAGTCCTAGGCACTCAAAGGGCACTAAGCATAGAGTGTGAAAACTGAGTTTCCTTGAGAGCTGCTTGGAAGCCTGATGGTGTGTGAAGTTAGTGAGCCAAATGGAGTTATTCTCCAACAAGAACCACTCGGCTGATCCTTCTTCAATATGCCCTTCACCAACATGCAGTGCTTCCTTGATTGAATTAGCTCTCACACCAATATTTGCGTCTAAAGCCTTTGCATTGAGGGCTATCTGAAAACGGCTGTGGCGCTGAAGTTGCCTGAGAATGTGGAGTTGGTGGCATGTGAAACCCGCATGTGGAGCATTCGTTTGTGTGGGATGCTCTACCAGGTTCATTCCTAGATAATGCACTCAAAGGGCACTAAGCCTAGAGTGTGAAAACTGAGTTTCCTTGAGAGCTGCTTGGAAGCCTGATGGTGTGTGAAGTTAGTGAGCCAAATGGAGTTGTTCTCCCACAAGAACCACTCGGCTGATCCTTCTTCAATATGCCCTTCACCAACATGCAGTGTTTCCTTGATTGAATTAGCTCTCACACCAATATTTGCACCTAGAGCCTTTGCATTGAGGGCTATCTGAAAACGGCTGTGGCGCTGAAGTTGCCTGTGAATGTGGAGTTGGTGGCATGTGAAACCCGCATGTGGAGCATTCGTTTGTGCGGGATGCTCTACCAGGTTCATTTCTAGATAATGCACTCAAAGGGCACTAAGCATAGAGTGTGAAAACTGAGTTTCCTTGAGAGCTGCTTGGAAGCCTGATGGTGTGTGAAGTTAGTGAGCCAAATGGAGTTGTTCTCTCACAAGAACCACTCGGCTTATCCTTCTTCAATATGCCCTTCACCAACATGCAGTGTTTCCTTGATTGAATTAGCTCTCACACCAATATTTGCGTCTAGAGCCTTTGCATTGAGGGCTATCTGAAAACGGCTGTGGCGCTGAAGTTGCCTGTGAATGTGGAGTTGGTGGCATGTGAAACCCGCATGTGGAGCATTTGTTTCTGTGGGATGCTCTACCAGGTTCATTCCTAGATAATACACTCAAAGGGCACTAAGCATAGAGTGTGAAAATTGAGTTTCCTTGAGAGCTGCTTGGAAGCCTGATGGTGTGTGAAGTTAGTGAGCCAAATGGAGTTGT
This sequence comes from Ochotona princeps, assembly GCF_030435755.1. Lineage (NCBI taxonomy): Eukaryota > Metazoa > Chordata > Mammalia > Lagomorpha > Ochotonidae > Ochotona > Ochotona princeps. The sequence goes on along the minus strand of NW_026699072.1, from coordinate 28,999 downwards.
TCTCCCACAAGAACCACTCGGCTGATCCTTCTTCAATATGCCCTTCACCAACATGCAGTGTTTCCTTGATTGAATTAGCTCTCACACCAATATTTGCGTCTAAAGCCTTTGCATTGAGGGCTATCTGAAAACGGCTGTGGCGCTGAAGTTGCCTGAGAATGTGGAGTTGGTGGCATGTGAAACCCGCATGTGGAGCAATCGTTTGTGTGGGATGCTCTACCAGGTTCATTCCTAGATAATGCACTCAAAGGGCACTAAGCCTAGAGTGTGAAAACTGAGTTTCCTTGAGAGCTGCTTGGAAGCCTGATGGTGTGTGAAGTTAGTGAGCCAAATGGAGTTGTTCTCCCACAAGAACCACTCGGCTGATCCTTCTTCAATATGCCCTTCACCAACATGCAGTGTTTCCTTGATTGAATTAGCTCTCACACCAATATTTGCGTCTAGAGCCTTTGCATTGAGGGCTATCTGAAAACGGCTGTGGCGCTGAAGTTGCCTGAGAATGTGGAGTTGGTGGCATGTGAAACCCGCATGTGGATCATTCGTTTGTGTGGGATGCTCTACCAGGTTCAATCCTAGATAATGCACTAAAGGGCACTAAGCATAGAGTGTGAAAACTGAGTTTCCTTGAGAGCTGCTTGGAAGCCTGATGGTGTGTGACGTTAGTGAGCCAAATGGAGTTGTTCTCCCACAAGAACCACTCGACTGATCCTTCTTCAATATGCCCTTCACCAACATGCAGTGTTTCCTTGATTGAATTAGCTCTCACACCAATATTTGCGTCTAGAGCCTTTGCATTGAGGGCTATCTGAAAACGGCTGTGGCACTGAAGTTGCCTGAGAATGTGGAGTTGGTGGCATGTGAAACCCGCATGTGGAGCATTCGTTTGTGTGGGATGCTCACCAAGCTTCATTTCAGTCCAAGGCACTCAAAGGGCACTAAGCATAGAGTGTGAAAACTGGGTTTCCTTTAGAACTGCTTGGAAGCCTGATGGTGTGTGAAGTTAGTGAGCCAAATGGAGTTGTTCTCCCACAAGAACCACTCGGCTGATCCTTCTTCAATATGCCCTTCACAAACATAAAGTGTTTCCTTGATTGAATTAGCTCTCACACCTATATTTGGGTCTAGAGCCTTTGCATTGAGGGCTATCTGAAAACGGCTGTGGCGCTGAAGTTGCCTGTGAATGTGGAGTTGGTGGCATGTGAAACCCGCATGTGGAGCATTCGTTTGTGTGGGATGCTCACCAAGCTTCATTTCAGTCCTAGGCACTCAAAGGGCACTAAGCATAGAGTGTGAAAACTAAGTTTCCTTGAGAGCTGCTTGGAAGCCTGATGGTGTGTGAAGTTAGTGAGCCAAATGGAGTTGTTCTCTCACAAGAACCACTCGGCTGATCCTTTTTCAATATGCCTTTCACGAACATGCATTGTTTCCTTGATTGAATTAGCTCTCACACCAATATTTGCATCTAGAGCCTTTGCATTGAGGGCTATCTGAAAACGGCTGTGGCGCTGAAGTTGCCTGTGAATGTGGAGTTGGTGTCATGTGAAACCCGCATGTGGAGCATTCGTTTGTGTCGGAAGCTCACCAAGCTTCATTTCAGTCCTAGGCACTCAAAGGGCACTAAGCATAGAGTGTGAAAACTGAGTTTCCTTGAGAGCTGCTTGGAAGCCTGATGGTGTGTGAAGTCAGTGAGCCAAATGGAGTTGTTCTCCCACAAGAACCACTCGGCTAATCCTTCTTCAATATGCCCTTCACGAACATAAAGTGTTTCCTTGATTGAATTAGCTCTCACACCAATATTTGCGTCCAGAACCATTGCATTGAGGGCTATCTGAAAACGGCTGTGGCGCTGAAGTTGCCTGTGAATGTGGTGTTGGTGGCATGTGAAACCCGCATGTGGAGCATTCGTTTGTGTGGGATGCTCACCAAGCATCATTTCAGTCCTAGGCACTCAAAGGGCACTAAGCATAGAGTGTGAAAACTGAGCTTCCTTGAGAGCTGCTTGAAAGCCTGATGGTGTGTGAAGTCAGTGAGCCAAATGGAGTTGTTCTCCACAAGAACCACTCGGCTGATCTTTCTTCAATATGCCCTTCACCAACATGCAGTGTTTCCTTGATTGAATTAGCTCTCACACCAATATTTGCGTCTAGAGCCTTTGCATTGAGGGCTATCTGAAAACGGCTGTGGCGCTGAAGTTGCCTGAGAATGTGGAGTTGGTGGCATGTGAAACCCGCATGTGGAGCATTCGTTTGTGTGGGATGCTCGACCAGGTTCATTTCTAGATAATGCACTCAAAGGGCACTAAGCATAGAGTGTGAAAACTGAGTTTCCTTGAGAGCTGCTTGGAAGCCTGATGGTGTGTGAAGTTAGTGAACCAAATGGAGTTGTTCTCCCACAAGAACCACTCGACTGATCCTTCTTCAATATGCCCTTCACCCACATAAAGTGTTTCCTTGATTGAATTAGCTCTCACACCAATATTTGCGTCTAGAGCCTTTGCATTGAGGGCTATCTGAAAACGGCTGTGGCGCTGAAGTTGCCTGTGAATGTGGAGTTGGTGGCATGTGAAACCCGCATGTGGAGCATTCGTTTGTGTGGGATGCTCAAGAAGGATCATTCCAGTTCAAGGCACTCAAGGGCACTAAGCATAGAGTGTGAAAACTAAGTTTCATTGAGAGCTGCTTGGAAGCCTGATGGTGTGTGAAGTTAGTGAGCCAAATGGAGTTGTTCTCCCACAAGAACCACTCGGCTGATCCTTCTTCAATATGCCTTTCACCAACATGCATTGTTTCCTTGATTGAATTAGCTCTCACACCAATATTTGCATCTAGAGCCTTTGCATTGAGGGCTATCTGAAAACGGCTGTGGCGCTGAAGTTGCCTGTGAATGTGGAGTTGGTGGCATGTGAAACCCGCATGTGGAGCATTCGTTTGTGTCGGATGCTCTACCAGGTTCATTCCTAGATAATGCACTCAAAGGGCACTAAGCATAGAGTGTGAAAACTGAGTTTCCTTGAGAGCTGCTTTGAAGCCTGATGGTGTGTGAAGTTAGTGAGCCAAATGGAGTTGTTCTCTCACAAGAACCACTCGGCTGATCCTTCTTCAATATGCCCTTCACCAACATGCAGTGTTTCCTTGATTGAATTAGCTCTCACACCAATATTTGCGTCTAGAGCCTTTGCATTGAGGGCTATCTGAAAACGGCTGTGGCGCTGAAGTTGCCTGTGAATGTGGAGTTGGTGTCATGTGAAACCCGCATGTGGAGCATTCGTTTGTGTTTGATGCTCACGAAGCATCATTTCAGTCCTAGGCACTTAAAGGGCACTAAGCATAGAGTGTGAAAACTGAGCTTCCTTGAGAGCTGCTTGAAAGCCTGATGGTGTGTGAAGTCAGTGAGCCAAATGGAGTTGTTCTCCCACAAGAACCACTCGGCTAATCTTTCTTCAATATGCCCTTCACCAACATGCAGTGTTTCCTTGATTGAATTAGCTCTCACACCAATATTTGCGTCTAGAGCCTTTGCATTGAGGGCTATCTGAAAACGGCTGTGGCGCTGAAGTTGCCTGAGAATGTGGAGTTGGTGGCATGTGAAACCCGCATGTGGAGCATTCGTTTGTGTGGGATGCTCTACCAGGTTCATTTCTAGATAATGCACTCAAAGGGCACTAAGCATAGAGTGTGAAAACTGAGTTTCCTTGAGAGCTGCTTGGAAGCCTGATGGTGTGTGAAGTTATTGAACCAAATGGAGTTGTTCTCCACAAGAACTACTCGGCTGATCCTTCTTCAATATGCCCTTCACCAACATGAAGTGTTTCCTTGATTGAAATAGCTCCCACACCAATATTTGCGTCTAGAGCCTTTGCATTGAGGGCTATCTGAAAAACGCTTTGGCGCTGAAGTTGCCTGAGAATGTGGAGTTGGTGGCATGTGAAACCCGCATGTGGAGCATTCGTTTGTGTGGGATGCTCACCAAGCTTCATTTCAGTCCTAGGCACTCAAAGGGCACTAAGCATAGAGTGTGAAAACTGAGTTTCCTTGAGAGCTGCTTGGAAGCCTGATGCTGTGTGATGTTAGTGAGCCAAATGGAGTTGTTCTCCCACAAGAACCACTCGACTGATCCTTCTTCAATATGCCCTTCACACACATAAAGTGTTTCCTTGATTGAATTAGCTCTCACACCAATATTTGCGTCTAGAGCCTTTGCATTGAGGGCTATCTGAAAACGGCTGTGGCGCTGAAGTTGCCTGTGAATGTGGAGTTGGTGGCATGTGAAACCCGCATGTGGAGCATTCGTTTGTGTGGGATGCTCACCAAGCTTCATTTCAGTCCTAGGCACTCAAAGGGCACTAAGCATAGAGTGTGAAAACTGAGTTTCCTTGAGAGCTGCTTGGAAGCCTGATGGTGTGTGAAGTTAGTGAGCCAAATGGAGTTGTTCTCTCACAAGAACCACTCGGCTGATCCTTCTTCAATATGCCCTTCACCAACATGCAGTGTTTCCTTGATTGAATTAGCTCTCACACCAATATTTGCGTCTAGAGCCTTTGCATTGAGGGCTATCTGAAACGGCTTTGGCGCTGAAGTTGCCTGTGAATGTGGAGTTGGTGGCATGTGAAACCCGCATGTGGAGCATTCGTTTGTGTGGGATGCTCACGAAGGATCATTCCAGTTCAAGGCACTCAATGGGCACTAAGCATAGAGTGTGAAAACTAAGTTTCCTTGAGAGCTGCTTGGAAGCCTGATGGTGTGTGAAGTTAGTGAGACTAATGGAGTTGTTCTCTCACAAGAACCACTCGGCTGATCCTTCTTCAATATGCCTTTCACCAACATGCAGTGTTTCCTTGATTGAATTAGCTCTCACACCAATCTTTGCAATCTAGAGCCTTTGCATTGAGGGCTATCTGAAAACGGCTGTGGCGCTGAAGTTGCCTGTGAATGTGGAGTTGGTGGCATGTGAAACCCGCATATGGAGCATTCGTTTGTGTGGGATGCTCTACCAGGTTCTTTTCTAGATAATGCACTCAAAGTGCACTAAGCATAGAGTGTGAAAACTGAGTTTCCTGGAGAGCTCCTCTGAAGCCTGATGGTGTGTGAAGTTAATGAGCCAAATGGAGTTGTTCTCCCACAAGAACCACTCGGCTGATCCTTCTTCAATATGCCATTCACCAACATGAAGTGTTTCCTTGATTGAATTAGCTCTCACACCAATATTTGCATCTAGAGCCTTTGCATTGAGGGCTATCCGAAAACGGCTGTGGCGCTGAAGTTGCCTGTGAATGTGGAGTTGGTGTCATGTGAAACCCGCATGTGGAGCATTCGTTTGTTTGGGATGCTCACCAAGCTTCATTTCAGTCTTAGGCACTCAAAGGGCACTAAGCATAGAGTGTGAAAACTGAGTTTCCTTGAGAGCTGCTTGGAAGCCTGATGGTGTGTGAAGTTAGTGAGCCAAATGGAGTTACTCTCCCACAAGAACCACTCGGCTGATCCTTCTTCAATATGCCCCTTCACCAACATGCAGTGTTTCCTTGATTGAATTAGCTCTCAGAACAACACTTGCATCTAGAGCCTTTGCATTGAGGGCTCTCTGAAAACGGCTTTGGCGCTGAAGTTGCCTGTGAATGTGGAGTTGGTGGCATGTGAAACCCGCATGTGGAGCATTCGTTTGTGTGGGATGCTCTACCAAGCTTCATTTCAGTCCTAGGCACTCAAAGGGCACTAAGCATAGAGTGTGAAAACTGAGTTTCCTTGAGAGCTGCTTGGAAGCCTGATGGTGTGTGAAGTTAGTGAGCCAAATGGAGTTATTCTCCAACAAGAACCACTCGGCTGATCCTTCTTCAATATGCCCTTCACCAACATGCAGTGTTTCCTTGATTGAATTAGCTCTCACACCAATATTTGCGTCTAAGCCTTTGCATTGAGGGCTATCTGAAAACGGCTGTGGCGCTGAAGTTGCCTGAGAATGTGGAGTTGGTGGCATGTGAAACCCGCATGTGGAGCATTCGTTTGTGTGGGATGCTCTACCAGGTTCATTCCTAGATAATGCACTCAAAGGGCACTAAGCCTAGAGTGTGAAAACTGAGTTTCCTTGAGAGCTGCTTGGAAGCCTGATGGTGTGTGAAGTTAGTGAGCCAAATGGAGTTGTTCTCCCACAAGAACCACTCGGCTGATCCTTCTTCAATATGCCCTTCACCAACATGCAGTGTTTCCTTGATTGAATTAGCTCTCACACCAATATTTGCACCTAGAGCCTTTGCATTGAGGGCTATCTGAAAACGGCTTTGGCGCTGAAGTTGCCTGTGAATGTGGAGTTGGTGGCATGTGAAACCCGCATGTGGAGCATTCGTTTGTGCGGGATGCTCTACCAGGTTCATTTCTAGATAATGCACTCAAAGGGCACTAAGCATAGAGTGTGAAAACTGAGTTTCCTTGAGAGCTGCTTGGAAGCCTGATGGTGTGTGAAGTTAGTGAGCCAAATGGAGTTGTTCTCTCACAAGAACACTCGGCTTATCCTTCTTCAATATGCCCTTCACCAACATGCAGTGTTTCCTTGATTGAATTAGCTCTCACACCAATATTTGCGTCTAGAGCCTTTGCATTGAGGGCTATCTGAAAACGGCTGTGGCGCTGAAGTTGCCTGTGAATGTGGAGTTGGTAACATGTGAAACCCGCATGTGGAGCATTCGTTTGTGTGGGATGCTCTACCAGGTTCATTCCTATATAATGCACTCAATGGGCACTAAGCATAGAGTGTGAAAATTGAGTTTCCTTGAGAGCTGCTTGAAGCCTGATGGTGTGTGAAGTTAGTGAGCCAAATGGATTTGTTCTCCCACAAGAACCACTCGGCTGATCCTTCTTCAATATGCCCTTCACCAACATAAAGTGTTTCCTTGATTGAAATAACTCTCACACCAATATTTGCATCTAGAGCCTTTGCATTGAGGGCTATCTGAAAACGGCTGTGGCGCTGAAGTTGCCTGAGAATGTGGAGTTGGTGGCATGTGAAACCCGCATGTGGAGCATTCGTTTGTGTGGGATGCTCTACCAGGTTCAATCCTAGATAATGCACTAAAGGGAACTAAGCATAGAGTGTGAAAACTGAGTTTCCTTGAGAGCTGCTTGGAAGCCTGATGGTGTGTGACGTTAGTGAGCCAAATGGAGTTGTTCTCCCACAAGAACCACTCGGCTGATCCTTCTTCAATATGCCCTTCACCAACATGCAGTGTTTCCTTTATTGAATTAGCTCTCACACCAATATTTGCGTCTAGAGCCTTTGCATTGAGGGCTATCTGAAACGGCTGTGGCGCTGAAGTTGCAAGAGAATGTGAAGTTTTAACATGTGAAACCCGCATGTGGAGCATTCGTTTGTGTGGGATTTTCACCAAGTTTCATTTCAGTTGTAGGCACTCAAAGGGCACTAAGCATAGAGTGTGAAAACTGGGTTTCCTTTAGAGGCTGCTTGGGAAGCCTGATGGCGTGTGAAGTTAGTGAGCCAAATGGAGTTGTTCTCCCACAAGAACCACTCGGCTGATCCTTCTTCAATATGCCCTTCAAAAACATAAAGTGTTTCCTTGATTGAATTAGCTCTCACACCAATATTTGGTTCTAGAGCCTTTCCATTGAGGGCTATCTGAAAACGGCTGTGGCGCTGAAGTTGCCTGTGAATGTGGAGTTGGTGGCATGTGAAACCCGCATGTGGAGCATTCGTTTGAGTGGGATGCTCACCAAGCTTCATTTCAGTCCTAGGCACTCAAAGGGCACTAAGCATAGAGTGTGAAAACTGAGTTTCCTTGAGAGCTGCTTGGAAGCCTGATGGTGTGTGAAGTTAGTGAGCCAAATGGAGTTGTTCTCCCACAAGAACCACTCGGCTGATCCTTCTTCAATATGCCCTTCACCAACATGCAGTGTTTCCTTGATTGAATTAGCTCTCACACCAATATTTGCGTCTAGAGCCTTTGCATTGAGGGCTATCTGAAAACGGCTGTGGCGCTGCAGTTGCCTGTGAATGTGGAGTTGGTGGCATGTGAAACCCGCATGTGGAGCATTCGTTTGTGTGGGATGCTCACAAAGGATCATTCCAGTTCAAGGCACTCAAAGGGCACTAAGCATAGAGTGTGAAAACTAAGTTTCCTTGAGAGCTGCTTGGAAGCCTGATGGTGTGTGAAGTTAGTGAGCCAAATGGAGTTGTTCTCTCACAGGAACCACTCGGCTGATCCTTCTTCAATATGCCTTTCACCAACATGCATTGTTTCCTTGATTGAATTAGCTCTCACACCAATATTTGCATCTAGAGCCTTTGCATTGAGGGCTATCTGAAAACGGCTGTGGCGCTGAAGTTGCCTGTGAATGTGGAGTTGGTGTCATGTGAAACCCGCATGTGGAGCATTCGTTTGTGTGGGATGCTCTACCAGGTTCTTTTCTAGATAATGCACTCAAAGGGCACTAAGCATAGAGTGTGAAAACTGAGTTTCCTTGAGAGCTCCTCTGAAGCCTGATGGTGTGTGAAGTTAGTGAGCCAAATGGAGTTGTTCTCCCACAAGAACCACTCGGCTGATCCTTCTTCAATATGCCTTTCACCAACATGCAGTGTTTCCTTGATTGAATTAGCTCTCACACCAATATTTGCGTCTAGAGCCTTTGCATTGAGGGCTATCTGAAAACGTCTGTGGCGCTGAAGTTGCCTGTGAATGTGGAGTTGGTGTCATGTGAAACCCGCATGTGGAGCATTCGTTTGTGTGGGATGCTCACCAAGCTTCATTTCAGTCCTAGGCACTCAAAGGGCACTAAGCATAGAGTGTGAAAAACTGAGTTTCCTTGAGAGCTGCTTGGAAGCCTGATGGTGTGTGAAGTTAGTGAGCCAAATGGAGTTATTCTCCAACAAGAACCACTCGGCTGATCCTTCTTCAATATGCCCTTCACCAACATGCAGTGTTTCCTTGATTGAATTAGCTCTCACACCAATATTTGCGTCTAGAGCCTTTGCATTGAGGGCTATCTGAAAACGGCTGTGGCGCTGAAGTTGCCTGTGAATGTGGAGTTGGTGTCATGTGAAACCCGCATGTGGAGCATTCGTTTGTGCGGGGGATGCTCTACCAGGTTCATTTCTAGATAATGCACTCAAAGGGCACTAAGCATAGAGTGTGAAAACTGAGTTTCCTTGAGAGCTGCTTGGAAGCCTGATGGTGTGTGAAATTAGTGAGCCAAATGGAGTTGTTCTCTCACAAGAACCACTCGGCTTATCCTTCTTCAATATGCCCTTCACCAACATGCAGTGTTTCCTTGATTGAATTAGCTCTCACACCAATATTTGCGTCTAGAGCCTTTGCATTGAGGGCTATCTGAAAACGGCTGTGGCGCTGAAGTTGCCTGTGAATGTGGAGTTGGTGGCATGTGATACCCGCATGTGGAGCATTCGTTTGTGTGGGATGCTCTACCAGGTTCATTCCTAGATAATACACTCAAAGGGCACTAAGCATAGAGTGTGAAAATTGAGTTTCCTTTGAGCTGCTTGGAAGCCTGATGGTGTGTGAAGTTAGTGAGCCAAATGGAGTTGTTCTCCCACAAGAACCACTCGGCTGATCCTTCTTCAATATGCCCTTCACCAACATGCAGTGTTTCCTTGATTGAATTAGCTCTCACACCAATATTTGCGTCTAAAGCCTTTGCATTGAGGGCTATCTGAAACGGCTGTGGCGCTGAAGTTGCCTGAGAATGTGGAGTTGGTGGCATGTGAAACCCGCATGTGGAGCATTCGTTTGTGTGGGGATGCTCTACCAGGTTCATTCCTAGATAATGCACTCAAAGGGCACTAAGCCTAGAGTGTGAAAACTGAGTTTCCTTGAGAGCTGCTTGGAAGCCTGATGGTGTGTGAAGTTAGTGAGCCAAATGGAGTTGTTCTTCCACAAGAACCACTCGGCTGATCCTTCTTCAATATGCCTTTAACCAACAGGCTGTGTTTCCTTGATTGAATTAGCTCTCACACCAATATTTGCGTCTAGAGCCTTTGCATTGAGGGCTATCTGAAAACGGCTGTGGCGCTGAAGTTGCCTGTGAATGTGGAGTTGGTAACATGTGAAACCCGCATGTGGAGCATTCATTTGTGTGGGATGCTCTACCAGGTTCATTCCTATATAATGCACTCAAAGGGCACTAAGCATAGAGTGTGAAAACTGAGTTTCCTTGAGAACTGCTTGGAAGCCTGATGGTGTGTGAAGTTAGTGAGCCAAATGGAGTTGTTCTCCCACAAGAACCACTCGGCTGATCCTTCTTCAATATGCCCTTCACCAACATGCAGTGTTTCCTTGATTGAAATAACTCTCACACCAATATTTGCGTCTAGAGCCTTTGCATTGAGGGCTATCTGAAAACGGCTGTGGCGCTGAAGTTGCCTGAGAATGTGGAGTTGGTGGCATGTGAAACCCGCATGTGGAGCATTCGTTTGTGTGGGATGCTCTACCAGGTTCAATCCTAGATAATGCACTAAAGGGCACTAAGCATAGAGTGTGAAAACTGAGTTTCCTTGAGAGCTCCTCTGAAGCCTGATGGTGTGTGAAGTTAGTGAGCCAAATGGAGTTGTTCTCCAACAAGAACCACTCGGCTGATCCTTCTTCAATATGCCTTTCACCAACATGCAGTGTTTCCTTGATTGAATTAGCTCTCACACCAATATTTGCGTCTAGAGCCTTTGCATTGAGGGCTATCTGAAAACGTCTGTGGCGCTGAAGTTGCCTGTGAATGTGGAGTTGGTGTCATGTGAAACCCGCATGTGGAGCATTCGTTTGTGTGGGATGCTCACCAAGTTTCATTTCAGTTGTAGGCACTCAAAGGGCAGTAAGCATAGAGTGTGAAAATAGAGTTTCCTTGAGAGCTGCTTGGAAGCCTGATGGTGTGTGAAGTTAGTGAGCCAAATGGAGTTGTTCTCCCACAAGAACCACTCGGCTGATCCTTCTTCAATATGTCCTTCACCAACATGCAGTGTTTCCTTGATTGAATTAGCTCTCACACCAATATTTGCATCTAGAGCCTTTGCATTGAGGGCTATCCGAAAACGACTGTGGCGCTGAAGTTGCCTGTGAATGTGGAGTTGGTGGCATGTGAAACCCGCATGTGGAGCATTCGTTTGTGTGGGATGCTCACCAAGCTTCATTTCAGTCCTAGGCACTCAAAGGGCACTAAGCATAGAGTGTGAAAACTGAGTTTCCTTGAGAGCTGCTTGGAAGCCTGATGGTGTGTGAAGTTAGTGAGCCAAATGGAGTTACTCTCCCACAAGAACCACTCGGCTGATCCTTCTTCAATATGCCCTTCACCAACAGGCTGTGTTTCCTTGATTGAATTAGCTCTCAGAACAATACTTGCATCTAGAGCCTTTGCATTGAGGGCTCTCTGAAAACGGCTTTGGCGCTGAAGTTGCCTGTGAATGTGGAGTTGGTGGCATGTGAAACCCGCATGTGGAGCATTCGTTTGTGTGGGATGCTCTACCAAGCTTCATTTCAGTCCTAGGCACTCAAAGGGCACTAAGCATAGAGTGTGAAAACTGAGTTTCCTTGAGAGCTGCTTGGAAGCCTGATGGTGTGTGAAGTTAGTGAGCCAAATGGAGTTATTCTCCAACAAGAACCACTCGGCTGATCCTTCTTCAATATGCCCTTCACCAACATGCAGTGTTTCCTTGATTGAATTAGCTCTCACACCAATATTTGCGTCTAAAGCCTTTGCATTGAGGGCTATCTGAAAACGGCTGTGGCGCTGAAGTTGCCTGAGAATGTGGAGTTGGTGGCATGTGAAACCCGCATGTGGAGCATTCGTTTGTGTGGGATGCTCTACCAGGTTCATTCCTAGATAATGCACTCAAAGGGCACTAAGCCTAGAGTGTGAAAACTGAGTTTCCTTGAGAGCTGCTTGTAAGCCTGATGGTGTGTGAAGTTAGTGAGCCAAATGGAGTTGTTCTCCCACAAGAACCACTCGGCTGATCCTTCTTCAATATGCCCTTCACCAACATGCAGTGTTTCCTTGATTGAATTAGCTCTCACACCAATATTTGCACCTAGAGCCTTTGCATTGAGGGCTATCTGAAAACGGCTGTGGCGCTGAAGTTGCCTGTGAATGTGGAGTTGGTGGCATGTGAAACCCGCATGTGGAGCATTCGTTTGTGCGGGATGCTCTACCAGGTTCATTTCTAGATAATGCACTCAAAGGGCACTAAGCATAGAGTGTGAAAACTGAGTTTCCTTGGGAGCTGCTTGGAAGCCTGATGGTGTGTGAAGTTAGTGAGCCAAATGGAGTTGTTCTCTCACAAGAACCACTCGGCTTATCCTTCTTCAATATGCCCTTCACCAACATGCAGTGTTTCCTTGATTGAATTAGCTCTCACACCAATATTTGCGTCTAGAGCCTTTGCATTGAGGGCTATCTGAAAACGGCTGTGGCGCTGAAGTTGCCTGAGAATGTGGAGTTGGTGGCATGTGAAACCCGCATGTGGAGCATTTGTTTGTGTGGGATGCTCTACCAGGTTCATTTCTAGATAATACACTCAAAGGGCACTAAGCATAGAGTGTGAAAATGAGTTTCCTTGAGAGCTGCTTGGAAGCCTGATGGTGTGTGAAGTTAGTGAGCCAAATGGAGTTGTTCTCCCACAAGAACCACTCGGCTGATCCTTCTTCAATATGCCCTTCACCAACATGCAGTGTTTCCTTGATTGAATTAGCTCTCACACCAATATTTGCGTCTAAAGCCTTTGCATTGAGGGCTATCTGAAAACGGCTGTGGCGCTGAAGTTGCTTGAGTATGTGGAGTTGGTGGCATGTGAAACCCGCATGTGGAGCATTCGTTTGTGTGGGATGCTCTACCAGGTTCATTCCTAGATAATGCACTCAAAGGGCACTAAGCCTAGAGTGTGAAAACTGAGTTTCCTTGAGAGCTGCTTGGAAGCCTGATGGTGTGTGAAGTTAGTGAGCCAAATGGAGTTGTTCTCCCACAAGAACCACTCGGCTGATCCTTCTTCAATATGCCCTTCACCAACATGCAGTGTTTCCTTGATTGAATTAGCTCTCACACCAATATTTGCATCTAGAGCCTTTGCATTGAGGGCTATCCGAAAACGGCTGTGGCGCTGAAGTTGCCTGTGAATGTGGAGTTGGTGTCATGTGAAACCCGCATGTGGAGCATTCGTTTGTGTGGGATGCTCACCAAGCTTCATTTCAGTCCTAGGCACTCAAAGGGCACTAAGCATAGAGTGTGAAAACTGAGTTTCCTTGAGAGCTGCTTGGAAGCCTGATGGTGTGTGAAGTTAGTGAGCCAAATGGAGTTACTCTCCCACAAGAACCACTCGGCTGATCCTTCTTCAATATGCCCTTCACCAACATGCAGTGTTTCCTTGATTGAATTAGCTCTCAGAACAATACTTGCATCTAGAGCCTTTGCATTGAGGGCTCTCTGAAAACGGCTGTGGCGCTGAAGTTGCCTGTGAATGTGGAGTTGGTGGCATGTGAAACCCGCATGTGGAGCATTCGTTTGTGTGGGATGCTCTACCAAGCTTCATTTCAGTCCTAGGCACTCAAAGGGCACTAAGCCTAGAGTGTGAAAACTGAGTTTCCTTGAGAGCTGCTTGTAAGCCTGATGGTGTGTGAAGTTAGTGAGCCAAATGGAGTTGTTCTCCCACAAGAACCACTCGGCTGATCCTTCTTCAATATGCCCTTCACCAACATGCAGTGTTTCCTTGATTGAATTAGCTCTCACACCAATATTTGCGTCTAAAGCCTTTGCATTGAGGGCTATCTGAAAACGGCTGTGGCGCTGAAGTTGCCTGAGAATGTGGAGTTGGTGGCATGTGAAACCCGCATGTGGAGCATTCGTTTGTGTGGGATGCTCTACCAGGTTCATTCCTAGATAATGCACTCAAAGGGCACTAAGCCTAGAGTGTGAAAACTGAGTTTCCTTGAGAGCTGCTTGGAAGCCTGATGGTGTGTGAAGTTAGTGAGCCAAATGGAGTTGTTCTCCCACAAGAACCACTCGGCTGATCCTTCTTCAATATGCCCTTCACCAACATGCAGTGTTTCCTTGATTGAATTAGCTCTCACACCAATATTTGCGTCTAAAGCCTTTGCATTGAGGGCTATCTGAAAACGGCTGTGGCGCTGAAGTTGCCTGTGAATGTGGAGTTGGTGGCATGTGAAACCCGCATGTGGAGCATTCGTTTGTGCGGGATGCTCTACCAGGTTCATTTCTAGATAATGCACTCAAACGGCACTAAGCATAGAGTGTGAAAACTGAGTTTCCTTGAGAGCTGCTTGGAAGCCTGATGGTGTGTGAAATTAGTGAGCCAAATGGAGTTGTTCTCTCACAAGAACCACTCGACTGATCCTTCTTCAATATGCCCTTCACCAACATGCAGTGTTTCCTTGATTGAATTAGCTCTCACACCAATATTTGCGTCTAGAGCCTTTGCATTGAGGGCTATCTGAAAACGGCTGTGGCGCTGAAGTTGCCTGTGAATGTGGAGTTGGTAACATGTGAAACCCGCATGTGGAGCATTCGTTTGTGTGGGATGCTCTACCAATTTCATTCCTATATTATGCACTCAATGGGCACTAAGCATAGAGTGTGAAAACTGAGTTTCCTTGAGAACTGCTTGGAAGCCTGATGGTGTGTGAAGTTAGTGAGCCAAATGGAGTTGTTCTCCCACAAGGACCACTCGGCTGATCCTTCTTCAATATGCCCTTCACCAACATGCAGTGTTTCCTTGATTGAAATAACTCTCACACCAATATTTGCGTCTAGAGCCTTTGCATTGAGGGCTATCTGAAAACGGCTGTGGCGCTGAAGTTGCCTGAGAATGTGGAGTTGGTGGCATGTGAAACCCGCATGTGGAGCATTCGTTTGTGTGGGATGCTCTACCAGGTTCAATCCTAGATAATGCACTAAAGGGCACTAAGCATAGAGTGTGAAAACTGAGTTTCCTTGAGAGCTCCTCTGAAGCCTGATGGTGTGTGAAGTTAGTGAGCCAAATGGAGTTGTTCTCCCACAAGAACCACTCGGCTGATCCTTCTTCAATATGCCTTTCACCAACATGCAGTGTTTCCTTGATTGAATTAGCTCTCACACCAATATTTGCGTCTAGAGCCTTTGCATTGAGGGCTATCTGAAAACGTCTGTGGCGCTGAAGTTGCCTGAGAATGTGGAGTTGGTGTCATGTGAAACCCGCATGTGGAGCATTCGTTTGTGTGGGATGCTCACCAAGCTTCATTTCAGTCCTAGGCACTCAAAGGGCACTAAGCATAGAGTGTGAAAACTGAGTTTCCTTGAGAGGCTGCTTGGAAGCCTCTTGGTGTGTGAAGTTAGTGAGCCAAATGGAGTTGTTCTCCCACAAGAACCACTCGGCTGATCCTTCTTCAATATGCCCTTCACCAACATGCAGTGTTTCCTTGATTGAATTAGCTCTCACACCAATATTTGCGTCTAAAGCCTTTGCATTGAGGGCTATCTGAAAACGGCTGTGGCGCTGAAGTTGCCTGAGAATGTGGAGTTGGTGGCATGTGAAACCCGCATGTGGAGCATTCGTTTGTGTGGGATGCTCTACCAGGTTCATTCCTAGATAATGCACTCAAAGGGCACTAAGCATAGAGTGTGAAAACTGAGTTTCCTTGAGAGCTGCTTGGAAGCCTGATGGTGTGTGACGTTAGTGAGCCAAATGGAGTTGTTCTCCCACAAGAACCACTCGGCTGATCCTTCTTCAATATGCCCTCACCAACATGCAGTGTTTCCTTGATTGAATTAGCTCTCACACCAATATTTGCGTCTAGAGCCTTTGCATTGAAGGCTATCTGAAAACGGCTGTGGCGCTGAAGTTGCAAGAGAATGTGAAGTTTATAACATGTGAAACCCGCATGTGGAACATTCGTTTGTGTGGGATGCTCACCAAGTTTCATTTCAGTTGTAGGCACTCAAAGGGCAGTAAGCATAGAGTGTGAAAATAGAGTTTCCTTGAGAGCTGCTTGGAAGCCTGATGGTGTGTGAAGTTAGTGAGCCAAATGGAGTTGTTCTCCCACAAGAACCACTCGGCTGATCCTTCTTCAATATGCCCTTCACCAACATGCAGTGTTTCCTTGATTGAATTAGCTCTCACACCAATATTTGCATCTAGAGCCTTTGCATTGAGGGCTATCCGAAAACGGCTGTGGCGCTGAAGTTGCCTGTGAATGTGGAGTTGGTGTCATGTGAAACCCGCATGTGGAGCATTCGTTTGTGTGGGATGCTCACCAAGCTTCATTTCAGTCCTAGGCACTCAAAGGGCACTAAGCATAGAGTGTGAAAACTGAGTTTCCTTGAGAGCTGCTTGGAAGCCTGATGGTGTGTGAAGTTAGTGAGCCAAATGGAGTTACTCTCCCACAAGAACCACTCGGCTGATCCTTCTTCAATATGCCCTTCACCAACAGGCTGTGTTTCCTTGATTGAATTAGCTCTCAGAACAATACTTGCATCTAGAGCCTTTGCATTGAGGGCTCTCTGAAAACGGCTTTGGCGCTGAAGTTGCCTGTGAATGTGGAGTTGGTGGCATGTGAAACCCGCATGTGGAGCATTCGTTTGTGTGGGATGCTCTACCAAGCTTCATTTCAGTCCTAGGCACTCAAAGGGCACTAAGCATAGAGTGTGAAAACTGAGTTTCCTTGAGAGCTGCTTGGAAGCCTGATGGTGTGTGAAGTTAGTGAGCCAAATGGAGTTATTCTCCCACAAGAACCACTCGGCTGATCCTTCTTCAATATGCCCTTCACCAACATGCAGTGTTTCCTTGATTGAATTAGCTCTCACACCAATATTTGCGTCTAAAGCCTTTGCATTGAGGGCTATCTGAAAACGGCTGTGGCGCTGAAGTTGCCTGAGAATGTGGAGTTGGTGGCATGTGAAACCCGCATGTGGAGCATTCGTTTGTGTGGGATGCTCTACCAGGTTCATTCCTAGATAATGCACTCAAAGGGCACTAAGCATAGAGTGTGAAAACTGAGTTTCCTTGAGAGCTGCTTGTAAGCCTGATGGTGTGTGAAGTTAGTGAGCCAAATGGAGTTGTTCTCCCACAAGAACCACTCGGCTGATCCTTCTTCCATATGCCCTTCACCAACATGCAGTGTTTCCTTGATTGAATTAGCTCTCACACCAATATTTGCACCTAGAGCCTTTGCATTGAGGGCTATCTGAAAAGGGCTGTGGCGCTGAAGTTGCCTGTGAATGTGGAGTTGGTGGCATGTGAAACCCGCATGTGGAGCATTCGTTTGTGCGGGATGCTCACCAGGTTCATTCCTAGATAATGCACTCAAAGGGCACTAAGCATAGAGTGTGAAAACTGAGTTTCCTTGAGAGCTGCTTGGAAGCCTGATGGTGTGTGAAGTTAGTGAGCCAAATGGAGTTGTTCTCTCACAAGAACCACTCGGCTTATCCTTCTTCAATATGCCCTTCACCAACATGCAGTGTTTCCTTGATTGAATTAGCTCTCACACCAATATTTGCGTCTAGAGCCTTTGCATTGAGGGCTATCTGAAAACGGCTGTGGCGCTGAAGTTGCCTGTGAATGTGGAGTTGGTGGCATGTGAAACCCGCATGTGGAGCATTTGTTTGTGTGGGATGCTCTACCAGGTTCATTCCTAGATAATACACTCAAAGGGCACTAAGCATAGAGTGTGAAAATTGAGTTTCTTGAGAGCTGCTTGGAAGCCTGATGGTGTGTGAAGTTAGTGAGCCAAATGGAGTTGTTCTCCCACAAGAACCACTCGGCTGATCCTTCTTCAATATGCCCTTCACCAACATGCAGTGTTTCCTTGATTGAATTAGCTCTCACACCAATATTTGCGTCTAGAGCCTTTGCATTGAGGGCTATCTGAAAACGGCTGTGGCGCTGAAGTTGCTGAGAATGTGGAGTTGGTGGCATGTGAAACCCGCATGTGGAGCATTCGTTTGTGTGGGATGCTCTACCAGGTTCATTCCTAGATAATGCACTCAAAGGGCACTAAGCCTAGAGTGTGAAAACTGAGTTTCCTTGAGAGCTGCTTGTAAGCCTGATGGTGTGTGAAGTTAGTGAGCCAAATGGAGTTGTTCTCCCACAAGAACCACTCGGCTGATCCTTCTTCAATATGCCCTTCACCAACATGCTGTGTTTCCTTGATTGAATTAGCTCTCACACCAATATTTGCGTCTAGAGCCTTTGCATTGAGGGCTCTCTGAAAACGGCTGTGGCGCTGAAGTTGCCTGTGAATGTGGAGTTGGTGGTATGTGAAACCCGCATGTGGAGCATTCGTTTGTGTGGGATGCTCTACCAGGTTCATTTCTAGATAATGCACTCAAAGGGCACTAAGCATAGAGTGTGAAAACTGAGTTTCCTTGAGAGCTGCTTGGAAGTCTGATGGTGTGTGAAGTTAGTGAGCCAAATGGAGTTGTTCTTCCACAAGAACCACTCGGCTGATCCTTCTTCAATATGCCTTTAACCAACAGGCTGTGTTTCCTTGATTGAATTAGCTCTCACACCAATATTTGCGTCTAGAGCCTTTGCATTGAGGGCTATCTGAAAACGGCTGTGGCGCTGAAGTTGCCTGTGAATGTGGAGTTGGTAACATGTGAAACCCGCATGTGGAGCATTCGTTTGTGTGGGATGCTCTACCAGGTTCATTCCTATATAATGCACTCAATGGGCACTAAGCATAGAGTGTGAAAACTGAGTTTCCTTGAGAACTGCTTGGAAGCCTGATGGTGTGTGAAGTTAGTGAGCCAAATGGAGTTGTTCTCCCACAAGAACCACTCGGCTGATCCTTCTTCAATATGCCCTTCACCAACATAAAGTGTTTCCTTGATTGAAATAA
Organism: Ochotona princeps; assembly: GCF_030435755.1. Classification (NCBI taxonomy): domain Eukaryota; kingdom Metazoa; phylum Chordata; class Mammalia; order Lagomorpha; family Ochotonidae; genus Ochotona; species Ochotona princeps. The sequence goes on along the minus strand of NW_026699072.1, from coordinate 10,173 downwards.
CTCTCACACCAATATTTGCATCTAGAGCCTTTGCATTGAGGGCTATCTGAAACGGCTGTGGCGCTGAAGTTGCCTGAGAATGTGGAGTTGGTGGCATGTGAAACCCGCATGTGGAGCATTCGTTTGTGTGGGATGCTCTACCAGGTTCAATCCTAGATAATGCACTAAAGGGCACTAAGCATAGAGTGTGAAAACTGAGTTTCCTTGAGAGCTGCTTGGAAGCCTGATGGTGTGTGACGTTAGTGAGCCAAATGGAGTTGTTCTCCCACAAGAACCACTCGGCTGATCCTTCTTCAATATGCCCTTCACCAACATGCAGTGTTTCCTTGATTGAAATAGCTCTCACACCAATATTTGCGTCTAGAGCCTTTGCATTGAGGGCTATCTGAAAACGGCTGTGGCGCTGAAGTTGCCTGTGAATGTGGAGTTGGTGGCATGTGAAACCCGCATGTGGAGCATTCGTTTGTGTGGGATGCTCACAAAGGATCATTCCAGTTCAAGGCACTCAAAGGGCACTAAGCATAGAGTGTGAAAACTAAGTTTCCTTGAGAGCTGCTTGGAAGCCTGATGGTGTGTGAAGTTAGTGAGCCAAATGGAGTTGTTCTCTCACAGGAACCACTCGGCTGATCCTTCTTCAATATGCCTTTCACCAACATGCAGTGTTTCCTTGATTGAATTAGCTCTCACACCAATATTTGCATCTAGAGCCTTTGCATTGAGGGCTATCTGAAAACGGCTGTGGCGCTGAAGTTGCCTGTGAATGTGGAGTTGGTGTCATGTGAAACCCGCATGTGGAGCATTCGTTTGTGTGGGATGCTCTACCAGGTTCTTTTCTAGATAATGCACTCAAAGGGCACTAAGCATAGAGTGTGAAAACTGAGTTTCCTTGAGAGCTCCTCTGAAGCCTGATGGTGTGTGAAGTTAGTGAGCCAAATGGAGTTGTTCTCCCACAAGAACCACTCGGCTGATCCTTCTTCAATATGCCTTTCACCAACAGGCTGTGTTTCCTTGATTGAATTAGCTCTCACACCAATATTTGCGTCTAGAGCCTTTGCATTGAGGGCTATCTGAAAACGTCTGTGGCGCTGAAGTTGCCTGTGAATGTGGAGTTGGTGTCATGTGAAACCCGCATGTGGAGCATTCGTTTGTGTGGGATGCTCACCAAGCTTCATTTCAGTCCAAGGCACTCAAAGGGCACTAAGCATAGAGTGTGAAAACTGAGTTTCCTTGAGAGCTGCTTGGAAGCCTGATGGTGTGTGAAGTTAGTGAGCCAAATGGAGTTATTCTCCAACAAGAACCACTCGGCTGATCCTTCTTCAATATGCCCTTCACCAACATGCAGTGTTTCCTTGATTGAATTAGCTCTCACACCAATATTTGCGTCTAAAGCCTTTGCATTGAGGGCTATCTGAAAACGGCTGTGGCGCTGAAGTTGCCTGAGAATGTGGAGTTGGTGGCATGTGAAACCCGCATGTGGAGCATTCGTTTGTGTGGGATGCTCTACCAGGTTCATTCCTAGATAATGCACTCAAAGGGCACTAAGCCTAGAGTGTGAAAACTGAGTTTCCTTGAGAGCTGCTTGGAAGCCTGATGGTGTGTGAAGTTAGTGAGCCAAATGGAGTTGTTCTCCCACAAGAACCACTCGGCTGATCCTTCTTCAATATGCCCTTCACCAACATGCAGTGTTTCCTTGATTGAATTAGCTCTCACACCAATATTTGCGTCTAGAGCCTTTGCATTGAGGGCTATCTGAAAACGGCTGTGGCGCTGAAGTTGCCTGTGAATGTGGAGTTGGTGGCATGTGAAACCCGCATGTGGAGCATTCGTTTGTGTGGGATGCTCTACCAGGTTCATTCCTAGACAATGCACTCAAAGGGCACTAAGCCTAGAGTGTGAAAACTGAGTTTCCTTGAGAGCTGCTTGTAAGCCTGATGGTGTGTGAAGTTAGTGAGCCAAATGGAGTTGTTCTCCCACAAGAACCACTCGGCTGATCCTTCTTCAATATGCCCTTCACCAACATGCTGTGTTTCCTTGATTGAATTAGCTCTCACACCAATATTTGCGTCTAGAGCCTTTGCATTGAGGGCTCTCTGAAAACGGCTGTGGCGCTGAAGTTGCCTGTGAATGTGGAGTTGGTGGTATGTGAAACCCGCATGTGGAGCATTCGTTTGTGTGGGATGCTCTACCAGGTTCATTTCTAGATAATGCACTCAAAGGGCACTAAGCATAGAGTGTGAAAACTGAGTTTCCTTGAGAGCTGCTTGGAAGTCTGATGGTGTGTGAAGTTAGTGAGCCAAATGGAGTTGTTCTTCCACAAGAACCACTCGGCTGATCCTTCTTCAATATGCCTTTAACCAACAGGCTGTGTTTCCTTGATTGAATTAGCTCTCACACCAATATTTGCGTCTAGAGCCTTTGCATTGAGGGCTATCTGAAAACGGCTGTGGCGCTGAAGTTGCCTGTGAATGTGGAGTTGGTAACATGTGAAACCCGCATGTGGAGCATTCGTTTGTGTGGGATGCTCTACCAGGTTCATTCCTATATAATGCACTCAATGGGCACTAAGCATAGAGTGTGAAAACTGAGTTTCCTTGAGAACTGCTTGGAAGCCTGATGGTGTGTGAAGTTAGTGAGCCAAATGGAGTTGTTCTCCCACAAGAACCACTCGGCTGATCCTTCTTCAATATGCCCTTCACCAACATAAAGTGTTTCCTTGATTGAAATAACTCTCACACCAATATTTGCATCTAGAGCCTTTGCATTGAGGGCTATCTGAAAACGGCTGTGGCGCTGAAGTTGCCTGAGAATGTGGAGTTGGTGGCATGTGAAACCCGCATGTGGAGCATTCGTTTGTGTGGGATGCTCTACCAGGTTCAATCCTAGATAATGCACTAAAGGGCACTAAGCATAGAGTGTGAAAACTGAGTTTCCTTGAGAGCTGCTTGGAAGCCTGATGGTGTGTGACGTTAGTGAGCCAAATGGAGTTGTTCTCCCACAAGAACCACTCGGCTGATCCTTCTTCAATATGCCCTTCACCAACATGCAGTGTTTCCTTGATTGAAATAGCTCTCACACCAATATTTGCGTCTAGAGCCTTTGCATTGAGGGCTATCTGAAAACGGCTGTGGCGCTGAAGTTGCCTGTGAATGTGGAGTTGGTGGCATGTGAAACCCGCATGTGGAGCATTCGTTTGTGTGGGATGCTCACAAAGGATCATTCCAGTTCAAGGCACTCAAAGGGCACTAAGCATAGAGTGTGAAAACTAAGTTTCCTTGAGAGCTGCTTGGAAGCCTGATGGTGTGTGAAGTTAGTGAGCCAAATGGAGTTGTTCTCTCACAGGAACCACTCGGCTGATCCTTCTTCAATATGCCTTTCACCAACATGCAGTGTTTCCTTGATTGAATTAGCTCTCACACCAATATTTGCATCTAGAGCCTTTGCATTGAGGGCTATCTGAAAACGGCTGTGGCGCTGAAGTTGCCTGTGAATGTGGAGTTGGTGTCATGTGAAACCCGCATGTGGAGCATTCGTTTGTGTGGGATGCTCTACCAGGTTCTTTTCTAGATAATGCACTCAAAGGGCACTAAGCATAGAGTGTGAAAACTGAGTTTCCTTGAGAGCTCCTCTGAAGCCTGATGGTGTGTGAAGTTAGTGAGCCAAATGGAGTTGTTCTCCCACAAGAACCACTCGGCTGATCCTTCTTCAATATGCCTTTCACCAACATGCAGTGTTTCCTTGATTGAATTAGCTCTCACACCAATATTTGCGTCTAGAGCCTTTGCATTGAGGGCTATCTGAAAACGTCTGTGGCGCTGAAGTTGCCTGTGAATGTGGAGTTGGTGTCATGTGAAACCCGCATGTGGAGCATTCGTTTGTGTGGGATGCTCACCAAGCTTCATTTCAGTCCAAGGCACTCAAAGGGCACTAAGCATAGAGTGTGAAAACTGAGTTTCCTTGAGAGCTGCTTGGAAGCCTGATGGTGTGTGAAGTTAGTGAGCCAAATGGAGTTATTCTCCAACAAGAACCACTCGGCTGATCCTTCTTCAATATGCCCTTCACCAACATGCAGTGTTTCCTTGATTGAATTAGCTCTCACACCAATATTTGCGTCTAAAGCCTTTGCATTGAGGGCTATCTGAAAACGGCTGTGGCGCTGAAGTTGCCTGAGAATGTGGAGTTGGTGTCATGTGAAACCCGCATGTGGAGCATTCGTTTGTGTGGGATGCTCTACCAGGTTCATTCCTAGATAATGCACTCAAAGGGCACTAAGCCTAGAGTGTGAAAACTGAGTTTCCTTGAGAGCTGCTTGGAAGCCTGATGGTGTGTGAAGTTAGTGAGCCAAATGGAGTTGTTCTCCCACAAGAACCACTCGGCTGATCCTTCTTCAATATGCCTTTCACCAACATGCAGTGTTTCCTTGATTGAATTAGCTCTCACACCAATATTTGCGTCTAGAGCCTTTGCATTGAGGGCTATCTGAAAACGGCTGTGGCGCTGAAGTTGCCTGTGAATGTGGAGTTGGTGGCATGTGAAACCCGCATGTGGAGCATTCGTTTGTGCGGGATGCTCTACCAGGTTCATTTCTAGATAATGCACTCAAAGGGCACTAAGCATAGAGTGTGAAAACTGAGTTTCCTTGAGAGCTGCTTGGAAGACTGATGGGTGTGTGAAGTTAGTGAGCCAAATGGAGTTGTTCTCCCACAAGAACCACTCGGCTGATCCTTCTTCAATATGCCCTTCACCAACATGCAGTGTTTCCTTGATTGAATTAGCTCTCACACCAATATTTGCGTCTAAAGCCTTTGCATTGAGGGCTATCTGAAAACGGCTGTGGCGCTGAAGTTGCCTGTGAATGTGGAGTTGGTGGCATGTGATACCCGCATGTGGAGCATTCGTTTGTGTGGGATGCTCTACCAGGTTCATTCCTAGATAATACACTCAAAGGGCACTAAGCATAGAGTGTGAAAATTGAGTTTCCTTGAGAGCTGCTTGGAAGACTGATGGTGTGTGAAGTTAGTGAGCCAAATGGAGTTGTTCTCCCACAAGAACCACTCGGCTGATCCTTCTTCAATATGCCCTTCACCAACATGCAGTGTTTCCTTGATTGAATTAGCTCTCACACCAATATTTGCGTCTAAAGCCTTTGCATTGAGGGCTATCTGAAAACGGCTGTGGCGCTGAAGTTGCCTGAGAATGTGGAGTTGGTGGCATGTGAAACCCGCATGTGGAGCATTCGTTTGTGTGGGATGCTCTACCAGGGTCAATCCTAGATAATGCACTCAAAGGGCACTAAGCATAGAGTGTGAAAACTGAGTTTCCTTGAGAGCTGCTTGGAAGCCTGATGGTGTGTGACGTTAGTGAGCCAAATGGAGTTGTTCTCCCACAAGAACCACTCGGCTGATCCTTCTTCAATATGCCCTTCACCAACATGCAGTGTTTCCTTTATTGAATTAGCTCTCACACCAATATTTGCGTCTAGAGCCTTTGCATTGAGGGCTATCTGAAAACGGCTGTGGCGCTGAAGTTGCAAGAGAATGTGAAGTTTTTAACATGTGAAACCCGCATGTGGAGCATTCGTTTGTGTGGGATGCTCACCAAGTTTCATTTCAGTTGTAGGCACTCAAAGGGCAGTAAGCATAGAGTGTGAAAATAGAGTTTCCTTGAGAGCTGCTTGGAAGCCTGATGGTGTGTGAAGTTAGTGAGCCAAATGGAGTTGTTCTCCCACAAGAACCACTCGGCTGATCCTTCTTCAATATGCCCTTCACCAACATGCAGTGTTTCCTTGATTGAATTAGCTCTCACACCAATATTTGCGTCTAGAGCCTTTGCATTGAGGGCTATCTGAAAACGGCTGTGGCACTGAAGTTGCCTGAGAATGTGGAGTTGGTGGCATGTGAAACCCGCATGTGGAGCATTCGTTTGTGTGGGATGCTCACCAAGCTTCATTTCAGTCCAAGGCACTCAAAGGGCACTAAGCATAGAGTGTGAAAACTGGTTACCTTTAGAGCTGCTTGGAAGCCTGATGGTGTGTGAAGTTAGTGAGCCAAATGGAGTTGTTCTCCCACAAGAACCACTCGGCTGATCCTTCTTCAATATGCCCTTCACCAACATAAAGTGTTTCCTTGATTGAATTAGCTCTCACACCAATATTTGCGTCTAGAGCCTTTGCATTGAGGGCTATCTGAAAACGGCTGTGGCGCTGAAGTTGCCTGTGAATGTGGAGTTGGTGGCATGTGAAACCCGCATGTGGAGCATTCATTTGAGTGGGATGCTCACCAAGCTTCATTTCAGTCCTAGGCACTCAAAGGGCACTAAGCATAGAGTGTGAAAACTGAGTTTCCTTGAGAGCTGCTTGGAAGCCTGATGGTGTGTGAAGTTAGTGAGCCAAATGGAGTTGTTCTCTCACAAGAACCACTCGGCTGATCCTTCTTCAATATGCCCTTCACCAACATGCAGTGTTTCCTTGATTGAAATAGCTCTCACACCAATATTTGCGTCTAGAGCCTTTGCATTGAGGGCTATCTGAAAACGGCTGTGGCGCTGAAGTTGCCTGTGAATGTGGAGTTGGTGGCATGTGAAACCCGCATGTGGAGCATTCGTTTGTGTGGGATGCTCACAAAGGATCATTCCAGTTCAAGGCACTCAAAGGGCACTAAGCATAGAGTGTGAAAACTAAGTTTCGTTGAGAGCTGCTTGGAAGCCTGATGGTGTGTGAAGTTAGTGAGCCAAATGGAGTTGTTCTCTCACAGGAACCACTCGGCTGATCCTTCTTCAATATGCCTTTCACCAACATGCATTGTTTCCTTGATTGAATTAGCTCTCACACCAATATTTGCATCTAGAGCCTTTGCATTGAGGGCTATCAGAAAACGGCTGTGGCGCTGAAGTTGCCTGAGAATGTGGAGTTGGTGTCATGTGAAACCCGCATGTGGAGCATTCGTTTGTGTGGGATGCTCTACCAGGTTCTTTTCTAGATAATGCACTCAAAGGGCACTAAGCATAGAGTGTGAAAACTGAGTTTCCTTGAGAGCTCCTCTGAAGCCTGATGGTGTGTGAAGTTAGTGAGCCAAATGGAGTTGTTCTCCCACAAGAACCACTCGGCTGATCCTTCTTCAATATGCCTTTCACCAACATGCAGTGTTTCCTTGATTGAAATAGCTCTCACACCAATATTTGCGTCTAGAGCCTTTGCATTGAGGGCTATCTGAAAACGTCTGTGGCGCTGAAGTTGCCTGTGAATGTGGAGTTGGTGTCATGTGAAACCCGCATGTGGAGCATTCGTTTGTGTGGGATGCTCACCAAGCTTCATTTCAGTCCTAGGCACTCAAAGGGCACTAAACATAGAGTGTGAAAACTGAGTTTCCTTGAGAGCTGCTTTGAAGCCTGATGGTGTGTGAAGTTAGTGAGCCAAATGGAGTTACTCTCCCACAAGAACCACTCGGCTGATCCTTCTTCAATATGCCCTTCACCAACATGCAGTGTTTCCTTGATTGAATTAGCTCTCACACCAATATTTGCGTCTAGAGCCTTTGCATTGAGGGCTCTCTGAAAACGGCTGTGGCGCTGAAGTTGCCTGTGAATGTGGAGTTGGTAACATGTGAAACCCGCATGTGGAGCATTCGTTTGTGTGGGATGCTCTACCAGGTTCATTCCTAGATAATGCACTCAATGGGCACTAAGCATAGAGTGTGAAAACTGAGTTTCCTTGAGAACTGCTTGGAAGCCTGATGGTGTGTGAAGTTAGTGAGCCAAATGGAGTTGTTCTCCCACAAGAACCACTCGGCTGATCCTTCTTCAATATGCCCTTCACCAACATAAAGTGTTTCCTTGATTGAAATAACTCTCACACCAATATTTGCGTCTAGAGCCTTTGCATTGAGGGCTATCTGAAAACGGCTGTGGCGCTGAAGTTGCCTGTGAATGTGGAGTTGGTGGCATGTGAAACCCGCATGTGGAGCATTCGTTTGTGTGGGATGCTCTACCAGGTTCAATCCTAGATAATGCACTAAAGGGCACTAAGCATAGAGTGTGAAAACTGAGTTTCCTTGAGAGTTGCTTGGAAGCCTGATGGTGTGTGACGTTAGTGAGCCAAATGGAGTTGTTCTCCCACAAGAACCACTCGGCTGATCCTTCTTCAATATGCCCTTCACCAACATGCACTGTTTCCTTTATTGAATTAGCTCTCACACCAATATTTGCGTCTAGAGCCTTTGCATTGAGGGCTATCTGAAACGGCTGTGGCGCTGAAGTTGCAAGAGAATGTGAAGTTTTTAACATGTGAAACCCGCATGTGGAGCATTCGTTTGTGTGGATGCTCACCAAGTTTCATTTCAGTTGTAGGCCTTCAAAGGGCAGTAAGCATAGAGTGTGAAAATAGAGTTTCCTTGAGAGCTGCTTGGAAGCCTGATGGTGTGTGAAGTTAGTGAGCCAAATGGAGTTGTTCTCCCACAAGAACCACTCGGCTGATCCTTCTTCAATATGCCCTTCACCAACATGCAGTGTTTCCTTGATTGAATTAGCTCTCACACCAATATTTGCGTCTAGAGCCTTTGCATTGAGGGCTATCAGAAAACGGCTGTGGCGCTGAAGTTGCCTGAGAATGTGGAGTTGGTGGCATGTGAAACCCGCATGTGGAGCATTCGTTTGTGTGGGATGCTCACCAAGCTTCATTTCAGTCCAAGGCACTCAAAGATCACTAAGCATAGAGTGTGAAAACTGGGTTTCCTTTAGAGCTGCTTGGAAGCCTGATGGTGTGTGAAGTTAGTGAGCCAAATGGAGTTGTTCTCCCACAAGAACCACTCGGCTGATCCTTCTTCAATATGCCATTCACCAACATGCAGTGTTTCCTTGATTGAATTAGCTCTCACACCAATATTTGCGTCTAGAGCCTTTGCATTGAGGGCTATCTGAAAACGGCTGTGGCGCTGAAGTTGCCTGTGAATGTGGAGTTGGTGGCATGTGAAACCCGCATGTGGAGCATTCGTTTCAGTGGGATGCTCACAAAGGATCATTCCAGTTCAAGGCACTCAAAGGGCACTAAGCATAGAGTGTGAAAACTAAGTTTCCTTGAGAGCTGCTTGGAAGCCTGATGGTGTGTGAAGTTAGTGAGCCAAATGGAGTTGTTCTCTCACAGGAACCACTCGGCTGATCCTACTTCAATATGCCTTTCACCAACATGCATTGTTTCCTTGATTGAATTAGCTCTCACACCAATATTTGCGTCTAGAGCCTTTGCATTGAGGGCTATCTGAAAACGACTGTGGCGCTGAAGTTGCCTGTGAATGTGGAGTTGGTGTCATGTGAAACCCGCATGTGGAGCATTCGTTTGTGTGGGATGCTCTACCAGGTTCTTTTCTAGATAATGCACTCAAAGGGCACTAAGCATAGAGTGTGAAAACTGAGTTTCCTTGAGAGCTCCTCTGAAGCCTGATGGTGTGTGAAGTTAGTGAGCCAAATGGAGTTGTTCTCCCACAAGAACCACTCGGCTGATCCTTCTTCAATATGCCCTTCACCAACATGCAGTGTTTCCTTGATTGAAATAGCTCTCACACCAATATTTGCGTCTAGAGCCTTTGCATTGAGGGCTATCTGAAAACGGCTGTGGCGCTGAAGTTGCCTGTGAATGTGGAGTTGGTGGCATGTGAAACCCGCATGTGGAGCATTCGTTTGTGTGGGATGCTCACAAAGGATCATTCCAGTTCAAGGCACTCAAAGGGCACTAAGCATAGAGTGTGAAAACTAAGTTTCCTTGAGAGCTGCTTGGAAGCCTGATGGTGTGTGAAGTTAGTGAGCCAAATGGAGTTGTTCTCTCACAGGAACCACTCGGCTGATCCTTCTTCAATATGCCTTTCACCAACATGCATTGTTTCCTTGATTGAATTAGCTCTCACACCAATATTTGCGTCTAGAGCCTTTGCATTGAGGGCTATCTGAAAACGGCTGTGGCGCTGAAGTTGCCTGTGAATGTGGAGTTGGTGTCATGTGAAACCCGCATGTGGAGCATTCGTTTGTGTGGGATGCTCTACCAGGTTCTTTTCTAGATAATGCACTCAAAGGGCACTAAGCATAGAGTGTGAAAACTGAGTTTCCTTGAGAGCTCCTCTGAAGCCTGATGGTGTGTGAAGTTAGTGAGCCAAATGGAGTTGTTCTCCCACAAGAACCACTCGGCTGATC
>NW_026699071.1:0-33380 GCF_030435755.1 Ochotona princeps | reverse complement strand
TTTTGGCTCACTAGCTTCCAAGCAGCTCTCAAGGAAACTCAGTTTTCACACTCTATGCTTAGTGCCCTTTGAGTGCATTATCTAGGAATGAAGCTGGTAGAGCATCCCACACAAACGAATGCTCCACATGCGGGTTTCACATCGCACCAACTCCCACATTCAGAGGCAACTTCAGCGCCACAGCTTTTTCAGATAGCCCTCAATGCAAAGGCTCTAGACGCAAATATTGGTGTGAGAGCTAATTCAATCAAGGAAACACTGCATGTTGGTGAAGGGCATATTGAAGAAGGATCAGCCAAGTGGTTCTTGTGGGAGAACAACTCCATTTGGCTCACTAACTTCGCACACCATCAGGCTTCCAAGCAGCTCTCAAGGAAACTCAGTTTTCACACTCTATGCTTAGTGCCCTTTGAGTGCATTATCTAGGAATGAACCTGGTAGAGCATCCACACAAACGAATGCTCCACATGCGGGTTTTACATGCCACCAACTCCACATTCACAGGCAACTTCAGCGCCACAGCCGTTTTCAGATAGCCCTCAATGCAAAGGCTCTAGACGCAAATATTGGTGTGAGAGCTAATTCAATCAAGGAAACACTGCATGTTGTGAAGGGCATATTGAAGAAGGATCAGCCGAGTGGTTCTTGTGGGAGAACAACTCCATTTGGCTCACTAACTTCACACACCATCAGGCTTCCAAGCAGCTCTCAAGGAAACTCAGTTTTCACACTCTAGGCTTAGTGCCCTTTGAGTGCCTAGGACTGAAATGAAGCTTTGTGAGCATCCCACACAAACGAATGCTCCACATGCGGGTTTCACATGCCACCAACTCCACATTCACAGGCAACTTCAGCGCCACAGCCGTTGTCAGATAGCCCTCAATGCAAAGGCTATAGACGCAAATATTGGTGTGAGAGCTAATTCAATCAAGGAAACACTGCATGTTGGTGAAGGGCATATTGAAGAAGGATCAGCCGAGTGGTTCTTGTGAAAGAACAACTCCATTTGGTCTCACTAACTTCACACACCATCAGGCTTCCAAGCAGCTCTCAAGGAAACTCAGTTTTCACACTCTATGCTTAGTGCCCTTTGAGTGCATTATCTAGGAATGAACCTGGTAGAGCATCCCACACAAACGAAATGCTCCACATGCGGGTTTCACATGCCACCAACTCCACATTCACAGGCAACTTCAGCGCCACAGCCGTTTTCAGATAGCCCTCAATGCAAAGGCTCTAGACGCAAATATTGGTGTGAGAGCTAATTCAATCAAGGAAACACTGCATGTTGCTGAAGGGCATATTGAAGAAGGATCAGCCGAGTGGTTCTTGTGGAGAACAACTCCATTTGGCTCACTAACTTCACACACCATCAGGCTTCCAAGCAGCTCTCAAGGAAACTCAGTTTTCACACTCTATGCTTAGTGCCCTTTGATTGCATTCTCTAGGAATGAATCTAGTAGAGCATCCCACACAAACGAATGCTCCACATGCGGGTTTCACATGCCACCAACTCCACATTCACAGGCAACTTCAGCGCCACAGCCGTTTTCAGATAGCCCTCAATGCAAAGGCTCTAGACGCAAATATTGGTGTGAGAGCTAATTCAATCAAGGAAACACTGCATGTTGGTGAAGGGCATATTGAAGAAGATCAGCCAAGTGGTTCTTGTGGGGAGAACAACTCCATTTGGCTCACTAACTTCACACACCATCAGGCTTCCAAGCAGCTCTCAAGGAAACTCAGTTTTCACACTCTATGCTTAGTGCCCTTTGAGTGCAATAATCTAGGAATGAACCTGGTAGAGCATCCCACACAAACGAATGCTCCACATGCGGGTTTCACATGCCACCAACTCCACATTCACAGGCAACTTCAGTGCCACAGCCATTTTCAGATAGCCCTCAATGCAAAGGCTCTAGACGCAAATATTGGTGTGAGAGCTAATTCAATCAAGTAAACACTGCATGTTGGTGAAGGGCATATTGAAGAAGGATCAGCCGAGAGGTTCTTGTGGGAGAACAACTCCATTTGGCTCACTAACTTCACACACCATCAGGCTTCCAAGCAGCTCTTAAGGAAACTCAGTTTTCACACTCTATGCTTAGTGCCCCTTTGAGTGCATTATCTAGGAATGAACCTGGTAGAGCATCCCACACAAACGAATGCTCCACATGCGGGTTTCACATGCCACCAACTCACATTCACAGGAAACTTCAGCGCCACAGCCGTTTTCAGATAGCCCTCAATGCAAAGGCTCTAGACGCAAATATTGGTGTGAGAGCTAATTCAATCAAGGAAACACTGCATGTTGGTGAAGGGCATATTGAAGAAGGATCAGCCAAGTGGTTCTTGTGGGGAGAACAACTCCATTTGGCTCACTAACTTCACACACCATCAGGCTTCCAAGCAGCTCTCAAGGAAACTCAGTTTTCACACTCTATGCTTAGTGCCCTTTGAGTGCCTAGGACTGAAATGAAGCTTGGTGAGCATCCCACACAAACGAATGCTCCACATGCGGGTTTCACATGCCACCAACTCCACATTCACAGGCAACTTCAGCGCCACAGCCGTTTTCAGATAGCCCTCAATGCAAAGGCTCTAGACGCAAATATTAGTGTGAGAGCTAATTCAATCAAGGAAACACTGCATGTTGCCTGAAGGGCATATTGAAGAAGGATCAGCCGAGTGGTTTCTTGTGAAAGAACAACTCCATTTGGCTCACTAACTTCACACACCATCAGGCTTCCAAGCAGCTCTCAAGGAAACTCAGTTTTCACACTCTATGCTTAGTGCCCCTTTCACTGCATTATCTAGGAATGAACCTCGTACAGCATCCCACACAAACGAATGCTCCACATGTGGGTTTCACATGCCACCAACTCCACATTCACAGGCAACTTCAGCGCCACAGCCGTTTTCAGATAGCCCTCAATGCAAAGGCTCTAGACGCAAATATTGGTGTGAGAGCTAATTCAATCAAGGGAAACACTGCGTGTTGGTGAAGGGCATATTGAAGAAGGATCAGCCAAGTGGTTCTTGTGGGAGAACAACTCCATTTGGCTCACTAACTTCACACACCATCAGGCTTCCAAGCAGCTCTCAAGGAAACTCAGTTTTTCACACTCTATGCTTAGTGCCCTTTGAGTGCATTATCTAGGAATGAACTGGTAGAGCATCCCACACAAACGAATGCTCCACATGCGGGTTTCACATGCCACCAACTCCACATTCAGAGGCAACTTCAGCTCCACAGCCGTTTTCAGATAGCCCTCAATGCAAAGGCTCTAGACGCAAATATTGGTGTGAGAGCTAATTCAATCAAGGAAACACTGCATGTTGGTGAAGGGCATATTGAAGAAGGATCAGCCGAGTGGTTCTTGTGGGAGAACAACTCCATTTGGCTCACTAACTTCACACACCATCAGGCTTCCAAGCAGCTCTCAAGGAAACTCAGTTTTCACACTCTATGCTTAGTGCCCTTTGAGTGCATTATCTAGGAATGAAGCTGGTAGAGCATCCCACACAAACGAATGCTCCACATGCGGGTTTCACATGCCACCAACTCCACATTCAGAGGCAACTTCAGCGCCACAGCTTTTTCAGATAGCCCTCAATGCAAAGGCTCTAGACGCAAATATTGGTGTGAGAGCTAATTCAATCAAGGAAACACTGCATGTTGGTGAAGGGCATATTGAAGAAGGATCAGCCAAGTGGTTCTTGTGGGAGAACAACTCCATTTGGCTCACTGACTTCGCACACCATCAGGCTTCCAAGCAGCTCTCAAGGAAAACTCAGTTTTCACACTCTATGCTTAGTGCCCTTTGAGTGCATTATCTAGGAATGAACCTGGTAGAGCATCCCACACAAACCAATGCTCCACATGCGGGTTTCACATGCCACCAACTCCACATTCACAGGCAAATTCAGCGCCACAGCCGTTTTCAGATAGCCCTCAATGCATAGGCTCTAGACGCAAATATTGGTGTGAGAGCTAATTCAATCAAGGGAAACACTGCATGTTGGTGAAGGGCATATTGAAGAAGGATCAGCCAAGTGGTTCTTGTGGGAGAACAACTCCATTCGGCTCACTAACTTCGCACACCATCAGGCTTCCAAGCAGCTCTCAAGGAAACTCAGTTTTCACACTCTATGCTTAGTGCCCTTTGAGTGCATTATCTAGGAATGAACCTGGTAGAGCATCCCACACAAACGAATGCTCCACATGCGGGTTTCACATGCCACCAACTCCACATTCACAGGCAACTTCAGCGCCACAGCCGTTTTCAGATAGCCCTCAATGCAAAGGCTCTAGACGCAAATATGGTGTGAGAGCTAATTCAATCAAGGAAACACTGCATGTTGGTGAAGGGCATATTGAAGAAGGATCAGCCAAGTGGTTCTTGTGGGAGAACAACTCCATTTGGCTCACTAACTTCGCACACCATCAGGCTTCCAAGCAGCTCTCAAGGAAACTCAGTTTTCACACTCTATGCTTAGTGCCCTTTTGAGTGCATTATCTAGGAATGAACCTGGTAGAGCATCCCACACAAACGAATGCTCCACATGCGGGTTTCACATGCCACCAACTCCACATTCACAGGCAACTTCAGCGCCACAGCCGTTTTCAGATAGCCCTCAATGCAAAGGCTCTAGACGCAAATATTGGGTGTGAGAGCTAATTCAATCAAGGAAACACTGCATGTTGGTGAAGGGCATATTGAAGAAGGATCAGCCGAGTGGTTCTTGTGGCAGAACAACTCCATTTGGCTCACTAACTTCACACACCATCAGGCCTTCCAAGCAGCTCTCAAGGAAACTCAGTTTTCACACTCTATGCTTAGTGCCCTTTGAGTGCATTATCTAGGAGTAAACCTGGTAGAGCATCCCACACAAACGAATGCTCCACAT
Organism: Ochotona princeps; assembly: GCF_030435755.1. NCBI lineage: Eukaryota > Metazoa > Chordata > Mammalia > Lagomorpha > Ochotonidae > Ochotona > Ochotona princeps. The sequence continues at coordinate 28,469 of NW_026699071.1, read as the reverse complement.
GCGGGTTTCACATGCCACCAACTCCACATTCACAGGCAACTTCAGTGCCACAGCCATTTTCAGGTAGCCCCTCAATGCAAAGGCTCTAGACGCAAATATTGGTGTGAGAGCTAATTCAATCAAGTAAACACTGCATGTTGGTGAAGGGCATATTGAAGAAGGATCAGCCGAGTGGTTCTTGTGGGAGAACAACTCCATTTGGCTCACTAACTTCACACACCATCAGGCTTCCAAGCAGCTCTCAAGGAAACTCAGTTTTCACACTCTAGCTTAGTGCCCTTTGAGTGCATTATCTAGGAAATATTTTGAAACCTGGTAGAGCATCCCACACAAACGAATGCTCCACATGCGGGTTTCACATGCCACCAACTCCACATTCACAGGCAACGTCAGCGCCACAGCCGTTTTCAGATAGCCCTCAATGCAAAGGCTCTAGACGTAAATATTGGTGTGAGAGCTAATTCAATGAAGGAAACACTGCATGTTGGTGAAGGGCATATTGAAGAAGGATCAGCCGAGTGGTTCTTGTGGGAGAACAACTCCATTTGGCTCACTAACTTCACACACCATCAGGCTTCCAAGCAGCTCTCAAGGAAACTCAGTTTTCACACTCTATGCTTAGTTCCCTTTGAGTGCATTATCTAGGAATGAATCTAATAGAGCATCCCACACAAACGAATGCTCCACATGCGGGTTTCACATGCCACCAACTCCACATTCACAGGCAACTTCAGCGCCACAGCCGTTTTCAGATAGCCCTCAATGCAAAGGCTCTAGACGCAAATATTGGTGTGAGAGCTAATTCAATCAAGGAAACACTGCATGTTGGTGAAGGGCATATTGAAGAAGGATCAGGCAAGTGGTTCTTGTGGGAGAACAACTCCATTCGGCTCACTAACTTCGCACACCATCAGGCTTCCAAGCAGCTCTCAAGGAAACTCAGTTTTCACACTCTATGCTTAGTGCCCTTTGAGTGCATTATCTAGGAATGAACCTGGTAGAGCATCCCACACAAACGAATGCTCCACATGCGGGTTTCACATGCCACCAACTCCACATTCACAGGCAACTTCAGCGCCACAGCCGTTTTCAGATAGCCCTCAATGCAAAGGCTCTAGACGCAAATATTGGTGTGAGAGCTAATTCAATCAAGGAAACACTGCATGTTGGTGAAGGGCATATTGAAGAAGGATCAGCCGAGTGGTTCTTGTGGGAGAACAACTCCATTTGGCTCACTAACTTCACACACCATCAGGCTTCCAAGCAGCTCTCAAGGAAACTCAGTTTTCACACTCTATGCTTAGTGCCCTTTGAGTGCCTGGGACTGAAATGAAGCTTGGTGAGCATCCCACACAAACGAATGCTCCACATGCGGGTTTCACATGCCACCAACTCCACATTCTCAGGCAACTTCAGCGCCACAGCCATTTTCAGATAGCCCTCAATGCAAAGGCTCTAGACGCAAATATTGGTGTGAGAGCTAATTCAATCAAGGAAACACTGCATGTTGCTGAAGGGCATATTGAAGAAGGATCAGCCGAGTGGTTCTTGTGGGAGAACAACTCCATTTGGCTCACTAACTTCACACACCATCAGGCTTCCAAGCAGCTCTCAAGGAAACTCAGTTTTCACACTCTATGCTTAGTGCCCTTTGAGTGCCTAGGACTGAAATGAAGCTTGGTGAGCATCCCACACAAACGAATGCTCCACATGCGGGTTTCACATGCCACCAACTCCACATTCACAGGCAACTTCAGCGCCACAGCTGTTTTCAGATAGCCCTCCATGAAAAGGCTCTAGACGCAAATATTGGTGTGAGAGCAAATTCAATCAAGGAAACACTGCATGTTGGTGAAGGGCATATTGAAGAAGGATCAGCCAAGTGGTTCTTGTGGGAGAACAACTCCATTTGGTTCACTAACTTCACACACCATCAGGCTTCCAAGCAGCTCTCAAGGAAACTCAGTTTTCACACTCTATGCTTAGTGCCCTTTCACTGCATTATCTAGGAATGAACCTGGTAGAGCATTTCACACAAACGAATGCTCCACATGCTGGTTTCACATGCCACCAACTTCGCATTCACAGGCAACTTCAGGGCCACAGCCGTTTTCAAGTAGCCCACAATGCAAAGGCTCTAGACGCAAATATTGGTGTGAGAGCTAATTCAATCAGGGAAACACTGCATGTTGGTGAAGGGCATATTGAAGAAGGATCAGCCGAGTGGTTCTTGTGGGAGAACAACTCCATTTGGCTCACTAACTTCAGACACCATCAGGCTTCCAAGCAGCTCTCAAGGAAACTCAGTTTTCACACTCTATGCTTAGTGCCCTTTGAGTGCCTAGGGCAGAAACGAAGCTTGGTGAGCGTCCCACACAAACGAATGCTCCACATGCGGGTTTCACATGCCACCAACTCCACATTCACAGGCAACTTCAGCGCCACAGCCGTTTTCAGATAGCCCTCAATGCAAAGGCTCTAGATGCAAATATTGGTGTGAGAGCTAATTCAATCAAGGAAACACTGCATGTTGGTGAAGCGCATATTGAAGAAGAATCAGCCGAGTGGTTCTTGTGGGAGAACAACTCCATTTGGCTCACTAACTTCACACACCATCAGGCTTCCAAGCAGCTCTCAAGGAAACTCAGTTTTCACACTCTAGGCTTAGTGCCATTTGAGTGCATTATCTAGGAATGAACCTGGTAGAGCATCCCACACAAAAGAATGCTCCACATGCGGGTTTCACATGCCACCAACTCCACATTCACAGGCAACTTCAGCGCCACAGCCGTTTTCAGATAGCCCTCAATGCAAAGGCTCTAGACGCAAATATTGGTGTGAGAGCTAATTCAATCAAGGAAACACTGCATGTTGGTGAAGGGCATATTGACGAAGGATCAGCCAAGTGGTTCTTGTGACAGAACAACTCCATTTGGCTCACTAACTTCACACACCATCAGGCTTCTAAGCAGCTCTCAAGGAAACTCAGTTTTCACACTCTAGGCTTAGTGCCCTTTGAGTGCATTATCTAGGAATGAACCTGGTAGAGCATCCCACACAAACGAATGCTCCACATGCGGGTTTCACATGCCACCAACTCCACATTCACAGGCAACTTCAGCGCCACAGCCGTTTTCAGATAGCCCTCAATGCAAAGGCTCTAGACGCAAATATTGGTGTGAGAGCTAATTCAATCAAGGAAACACTGCATGTTGGTGAAGGGCATATCAAAGAAGGATCAGCCAAGTGGTTCTTGTGGGAGAACAACTCCATTTGGCTCACTAACCTCACACACCATCAGGCTTCCAAGCAGCTCTTAAAGAAACTCAGTTTTCACACTCTATGCTTAGTGCCCTTTGATTGCATTATCTAGGAATGAACCTGGTAGAGCATCCCACACAAAATAATGCTCCACATGCGAGTTTCACATGCCACCAACTCCACATTCACAGGCAACTTCAGCGCCACAGCCGCTTTCAGATAGCCCTCAATGCAAAGGCTCTAGACGCAAATATTGGTGTGAGAGCTAATTCAATCAAGAAAACACTGCATGTTGGTGAAAGGCATATTGAAGAAGGATCAGCCAAGTGGTTCTTGTGGGAGAACAACTCCATTTGGCTCACTAACTTCACACACCATCAGGCTTTCAAGCAGCTCTCAAGGAAACTCAGTTTTCACACTCTATGCTTAGTGCCTTTGAGTGCCTAGGACTGAAATGAAGCTTGGTGAGGATCCCACACAAACGAATGCTCCACATGCGGGTTTCTCATGCCACCAACTCCACATTCACAGGCAACTTCAGCGCCACAGCCGTTTTCAGATAGCCCTCAATGCAAAGGCTCTAGACGCAAATATTGGTGTGAGAGCTAATTCAATCAAAGAAACACTGCATGTTGGTGAAGGGCATATTGAAGAAGGATCAGCCGAGTGGTTCTTGTGGGAGAACAACTCCATTTGGCTCACTAACTTCACACACCATCAGGCTTCCAAGCAGCTCTCAAGGAAACTCAGTTTTCACACTCTATGCTTAGTGCCTTTTGAGTGCCTAGGACTGAAATGAAGCTTGGTGAGCATCCCACACAAACGAATGCTCCACATGCGGGTTTCACATGCCACCAACTCCACATTCACAGGCAACTTCAGCGCCACAGCCGTTTTCAGATAGCCCTCAATGCAAAGGATCTAGACGCAAATATTGGTGTGAGAGCTAATTCAATCAAGGAAACACTGCATGTTGGTGAAGCGCATATTGAAGAAGAATCAGCCGAGTGGTTCTTGTGGGAGAACAACTCCATTTGGCTCACTAACTTCACACACCATCAGGCTTCCAAGCAGCTCTCAAGGAAACTCAGTTTTCACACTCTAGGCTTAGTGCCCTTTGAGTGCATTATCTAGGAATGAACCTGGTAGAGCATCCCACACAAACGAATGCTCCACATGCGAGTTTCACATGCCACCAACTCCACATTCACAGGCAACTTCAGCGCCACAGCCGTTTTCAGATAGCCCTCAATGCAAAGGCTCTAGACGCAAATATTGGTGTGAGAGCTAATTCAATCAAGGAAACACTGCATGTTGGTGAAGGGCATATTGACGAAGGATCAGCCGAATGGTTCTTGTGGGAGAACAACTCCATTTGGCTCACTAACTTCACACACCATCAGGCTTCTAAGCAGCTCTCAAGGAAACTCAGTTTTCACACTGTATGCTTAGTGCCCTTTGAGTGCATTATCTAGGAATGAACCTGGTAGAGCATCCCACACAAACGAATGCTCCACATGCGGGTTTCACATGCCACCAACTCCACATTCACAGGCAACTTCAGCGCCACAGCCGTTTTCAGATAGCCCTCAATGCAAAGGCTCTAGACGCAAATATTGGTGTGAGAGCTAATTCAATCAAGGAAACACTGCATGTTGGTGAAGGGCATATCAAAGAAGGATCAGCCAAGTGGTTCTTGTGGGAGAACAACTCCATTTGGCTCACTAACCTCACACACCATCAGGCTTCCAAGCAGCTCTTAAAGAAATTCAGTTTTCACACTCTATGCTTAGTGCCCTTTGATTGCATTATCTAGGAATGAACCTGGTAGAGCATCCCACACAAAATAATGCTCCACATGCGAGTTTCACATGCCACCAACTCCACATTCACAGGCACCTTCGCGCCACAGCCGCTTTCAGATAGCCCTCAATGCAAAGGCTCTAGACGCAAATATTGGTGTGAGAGCTAATTCAATCAAGAAAACACTGCATGTTGGTGAAAGGCATATTGAAGAAGGATCAGCCAAGTGGTTCTTGTGGGAGAACAACTCCATTTGGCTCACTAACTTCACACACCATCAGGCTTCCAAGCAGCTCTCAAGGAAACTCAGTTTTCACACTCTATGCTTAGTGCCTTTGAGTGCCTAGGACTGAAATGAAGCTTGGTGAGGATCCCACACAAACGAATGCTCCACATGCGGGTTTCTCATGCCACCAACTCCACATTCACAGGCAACTTCAGCGCCACAGCCGTTTTCAGATAGCCCTCAATGCAAAGGCTCTAGACGCAAATATTGGTGTGAGAGCTAATTCAATCAAGGAAACACTGCATGTTGGTGAAGGGCATATTGAAGAAGGATCAGCCGAGTGGTTCTTGTGGGAGAACAACTCCATTTGGCTCACTAACTTCACACACCATCAGGCTTCCAAGCAGCTCTCAAGGAAACTCAGTTTTCACACTCTATGCTTAGTGCCCTTTGAGTGCCTAGGACTGAAATGAAGCTTGGTGAGCATCCCACACAAACGAATGCTCCACATGCGGGTTTCACATGCCACCAACTCCACATTCACAGGCAACTTCAGCGCCACAGCCGTTTTCAGATAGCCCTCAATGCAAAGGCTCTAGACGCAAATATTGGTGTGAGAGCTAATTCAATCAAGGAAACACTGCATGTTGGTGAAGGGCATATTGAAGAAGGATCAGCCGAGTGGTTCTTGTGAAAGAACAACTCCCTTTGGCTCACTAACTTCACACACCATCAGGCTTCCAAGCAGCTCTCAAGGAAACTCAGTTTTCACACTCTATGCTTAGTGCCCTTTGAGTGCATTATCTATGAATGAACCTAGTAGAGCATCCCACACAAACGAATGCTCCACATGCGGGTTTCACATGCCACCAACTCCACATTCACAGGCAACTTCAGCGCCACAGCCGTTTTCAGATAGCCCTCAATGCAAAGGCTCTAGACGCAAATATTGGTGTGAGAGCTAATTCAATCAAGGAAACACTGCATGTTGGTGAAGGGCATATTGAAGAAGGATCAGCTGAGTGGTTCTTGTGGGAGAACAACTCCATTTGGCTCACTAACTTCACACACCATCAGGCTTCCAAGCAGCTCTCAAGGAAACTCAGTTTTCACACTCTAGGCTTAGTGCCCTTTGAGTGCCTAGGACTGAAATGAAGCTTGGTGAGCATCCCACACAAACGAATGCTCCACATGCGGGTCTCGCATGCCACCAACTCCACATTCACAGGCAACTTCAGCGCCACAGCCGTTTTCAGATAGCCCTCAATGCAAAGGCTCTAGATGCAAATATTGGTGTGAGAGCTAATTCAATGAAGGAAACACTGCATGTTGGTGAAGGGCATATTGTAGAAGGATCAGCCGAGTGGTTCTTGTGGGAGAACAACTCCATTTGGCTCACTAACTTCACACACCATCAGGCTTCCAAGCAGCTCTCAAGGAAACTCAGTTTTCACACTCTATGCTTAGTGCCCTTTGAGTGCATTATCTAGGAATGAAGCTGGTAGAGCATCCCACACAAACGAATGCTCCACATGCGGGTTTCACATGCCACCAACTCCACATTCACAGGCAACTTCAGCGCCACAGCCGTTTTCAGATAGCCCTCAATTCAAAGGCTCTAGACGCAAATATTGGTGTGAGAGCTAATTCAATCAAGGAAACACTGCATGTTGGTGAAAGGCATATTGAATAAGGATCAGCCAAGTGGTTCTTGTGGGAGAACAACTACATTTGGCTCACTAACTTCACACACCATCAGGCTTCCAAGCAGCTCTCAAGGAAACTCAGTTTTCACACTCTATGCTTAGTGCCCTTTGAGTGCATTATCTAGGAATGAACCTGGTAGAGCATCCCACACAAACGAATGCTCCACATGCGATTTTCACATGCCACCAACTCCACATTCACAGGCAACTTCAGCGCCACAGCCGTTTTCAGATAGCCCTCAATGCAAAGGATCTAGACGCAAATATTGGTGTGAGAGCTAATTCAATCAAGGAAACACTGCATGTTGGTGAAGGGCATATTGAAGAAGGATCAGCCGAGTGGTTCTTGTGGGAGAACAACTCCATTTGGCTCACTAACTTCACACACCATCAGGCTTCCAAGCAGCTCTCAAGGAAACTCAGTTTTCACACTCTATGCTTAGTGCCCTTTCAGTGCCTAGGACTGAAATGAAGCTTGGTGAGCATCCCACACAAACGAATGCTCCACATGCGGGTCTCACATGCCACCAACTCCACATTCACAGGCAACTTCAGCGCCACAGCCATTTTCAGATAGCCCTCAATGCAAAGGCTCTAGACGCAAATATTGGTGTGAGAGCTAATTCAATCAAGGAAACACTGCATGTTGGTGAAGGGCATATTGAAGAAGGATCAGCCGAGTGGTTCTTGTGGGAGAACAACTCCATTTGGCTCACTAACTTCACACACCATCAGGCTTCCAAGCAGCTCTCAAGGAAACTCAGTTTTCACACTCTATGCTTAGTGCCCTTTGAGTGCCTAGGACTGAAATGAAGCTTGGTGAGCATCCCACACAAACGAATGCTCCACATGCGGGTTTCACATGCCACCAACTCCACATTCACAGGCAACTTCAGCGCCACAGCCGTTTTCAGATAGCCCTCAATGCAAAGGCTCTAGACGCAAATATTGGTGTGAGAGCTAATTCAATCAAGGAAACACTGCATGTTGGTGAAGGGCATATTGAAGAAGGATCAGCCGAGTGGTTCTTGTGAAAGAACAACTCCCTTTGGCTCACTAACTTCACACACCATCAGGCTTCCAAGCAGCTCTCAAGGAAACTCAGTTTTCACACTCTATGCTTAGTGCCCTTTGAGTGCATTATCTATGAATGAACCTAGTAGAGCATCCCACACAAACGAATGCTCCACATGCGGGTTTCACATGCCACCAACTCCACATTCACAGGCAACTTCAGCGCCACAGCCGTTTTCAGATAGCCCTCAATGCAAAGGCTCCAGATGCAAATATTTGTGTGAGAGCTAATTCAATCAAGGAAACACTGCATGTTGGTGAAGGGCATATTGAAGAAGGATCAGCTGAGTGGTTCTTGTGGGAGAACAACTCCATTTGGCTCACTAACTTCACACACCATCAGGCTTCCAAGCAGCTCTCAAGGAAACTCAGTTTTCACACTCTAGGCTTAGTGCCCTTTCAGTGCCTAGGACTGAAATGAAGCTTGGTGAGCATCCCACACAAACCAATGCTCCACATGCGGGTTTCACATGCCACCAACTCCACATTCTCAGGCAACTTCAGCGCCACAGCCATTTTCAGATAGCCCTCAATGCAAAGGCTGTAGACGCAAATATTGGTGTGAGAGCTAATTCAATCAAGGAAACACTGCATGTTGGTGAAGGGCATATTGAAGAAGGATCAGCCAAGTGGTTCTTGTGGGAGAACAACTCCATTTGGCTCACTAGCTTCCAAGCAGCTCTCAAGGAAACTCAGTTTTCACACTCTATGCTTAGTGCCCTTTGAGTGCATTATCTAGGAATGAAGCTGGTAGAGCATCCCACACAAACGAATGCTCCACATGCGGGTTTCACATGCCACCAACTCCACATTCACAGGCAACTTCAGCGCCACAGCCGTTTTCAGATAGCCCTCAATGCAAAGGCTCTAGACGCAAATATTGGTGTGAGAGCTAATTCAATCAAGGAAACACTGCATGTTGGTGAAGGGCATATTGAAGAAGGATCAGCCAAGTGGTTCTTGTGGGAGAACAACTCCATTTGGCTCACTAACTTCGCACACCATCAGGCTTCCAAGCAGCTCTCAAGGAAACTCAGTTTTCACACTCTAGGCTTAGTGCCCTTTGAGTGCATTATCTAGGAATGAACCTGGTAGAGCATCCCACACAAACGAATGCTCCACATGCGGGTTTCACATGCCACCAACTCCACATTCACAGGCAACTTCAGCGCCACAGCCGTTTTCAGATAGCCCTCAATGCAAAGGCTCTAGACGCAAATATTGGTGTGAGAGCTAATTCAATCAAGGAAACACTGCATGTTGGTGAAGGGCATATTGAAGAAGGATCAGCCGAGTGGTTCTTGTGGGAGAACAACTCCATTTGGCTCACTAACTTCACACACCATCAGGCTTCCAAGCAGCTCTCAAGGAAACTCAGTTTTCACACTCTATGCTTAGTGCCCTTTGAGTGCATTCTCTAGGAATGAATCTAGTAGAGCATCCCACACAAACGAATGCTCCACATGCGGGTTTCACATGCCACCAACTCCACATTCACAGGCAACTTCAGCGCCACAGCCGTTTTCAGATAGCCCTCAATGCAAAGGCTCTAGACGCAAATATTGGTGTGAGAGCTAATTCAATCAAGGAAACACTGCATGTTGGTGAAGGGCATATTGAAGAAGGATCAGCCAAGTGGTTCTTGTGGGAGAACAACTCCATTTGGCTCACTAACTTCACACACCATCAGGCTTCCATGCAGCTCTCAAGGAAACTCAGTTTTCACACTCTATGCTTAGTGCCCTGAGTGCCTAGGACTGAAATGAAGCTTGGTGAGCATCCCACACAAACCAATGCTCCACATGCGGGTTTCACATGCAACCAACTCCACATTCACAGGCAACTTCAGCGCCACAGCCGTTTTCAGATAGCCCTCAATGCAAAGGCTCTAGACGCAAATATTGGTGTGAGAGCTAATTCAATCAAGTAAACACTGCATGTTGGTGAAGGGCATATTGAAGAAGGATCAGCCGAGAGGTTCTTGTGGGAGAACAACTCCATTTGGCTCACTAACTTCACACACCATCAGGCTTCCAAGCAGCTCTTTAGGAAACTCAGTTTTCACACTCTATGCTTAGTGCCCTTTGAGTGCATTATCTAGGAATGAACCTGGTAGAGCATCCCACACAAACGAATGCTCCACATGCGGGTTTCACATGCCACCAACTCCACATTCACAGGAAACTTCAGCGCCACAGCCGTTTTCAGATAGCCCTCAATGCAAAGGCTCTAGACGCAAATATTGGTGTGAGAGCTAATTCAATCAAGGAAACACTGCATGTTGGTGAAGGGCATATTGAAGAAGGATCAGCTGAGTGGTTCTTGTTGGAGAACAACTCCATTTGGCTCACTAACTTCACACACCATCAGGCTTCCAAGCAGCTCTCAAGGAAACTCAGTTTTCACATTCTAGGCTTAGTGCCCTTTGAGTGCCTAGGACTGAAATGAAGCTTGGTGAGCATCCCACACAAACCAATGCTCCACATACGGGTTTCACATGCCACCAACTCCACATTCTCAGGCAACTTCAGCGCCACAGCCATTTTCAGATAGCCCTCAATGCAAAGGCTGTAGACGCAAATATTGGTGTGAGAGCTAATTCAATCAAGGAAACACTGCATGTTGGTGAAGGGCATATTGAAGAAGGATCAGCCAAGTGGTTCTTGTGGGAGAACAACTCCATTTGGCTCACTAGCTTCCAAGCAGCTCTCAAGGAAACTCAGTTTTCACACTCTATGCTTAGTGCCCTTTGAGTGCATTATCTAGGAATGAAGCTGGTAGAGCATCCCACACAAACGAATGCTCCACATGCGGGTTTCACATGCCACCAACTCCACATTCAGAGGCAACTTCAGCGCCACAGCTTTTTCAGATAGCCCTCAATGCAAAGGCTCTAGACGCAAATATTGGTGTGAGAGCTAATTCAATCAAGGAAACACTGCATGTTGGTGAAGGGCATATTGAAGAAGGATCAGCCAAGTGGTTCTTGTGGGAGAACAACTCCATTTGGCTCACTAACTTCGCACACCATCAGGCTTCCAAGCAGCTCTCAAGGAAACTCAGTTTTCACACTCTATGCTTAGTGCCCTTTGAGTGCATTATCTAGGAATGAACCTGGTAGAGCATCCCACACAAACGAATGCTCCACATGCGGGTTTTACATGCCACCAACTCCACATTCACAGGCAACTTCAGCGCCACAGCCGTTTTCAGATAGCCCTCAATGCAAAGGCTCTAGACGCAAATATTGGTGTGAGAGCTAATTCAATCAAGGAAACACTGCATGTTGGTGAAGGGCATATTGAAGAAGGATCAGCCGAGTGGTTCTTGTGGGAGAACAACTCCATTTGGCTCACTAACTTCACACACCATCAGGCTTCCAAGCAGCTCTCAAGGAAACTCAGTTTTCACACTCTAGGCTTAGTGCCCTTTGAGTGCCTAGGACTGAAATGAAGCTTTGTGAGCATCCCACACAAACGAATGCTCCACATGCGGGTTTCACATGCCACCAACTCCACATTCACAGGCAACTTCAGCGCCACAGCCGTTGTCAGATAGCCCTCAATGCAAAGGCTATAGACGCAAATATTGGTGTGAGAGCTAATTCAATCAAGGAAACACTGCATGTTGGTGAAGGGCATATTGAAGAAGGATCAGCCGAGTGGTTCTTGTGAAAGAACAACTCCATTTGGCTCACTAACTTCACACACCATCAGGCTTCCAAGCAGCTCTCAAGGAAACTCAGTTTTCACACTCTATGCTTAGTGCCCTTTGAGTGCATTATCTAGGAATGAACCTGGTAGAGCATCCCACACAAACGAATGCTCCACATGCGGGTTTCACATGCCACCAACTCCACATTCACAGGCAACTTCAGCGCCACAGCCGTTTTCAGATAGCCCTCAATGCAAAGGCTCTAGACGCAAATATTGGTGTGAGAGCTAATTCAATCAAGGAAACACTGCATGTTGCTGAAGGGCATATTGAAGAAGGATCAGCCGAGTGGTTCTTGTGGGAGAACAACTCCATTTGGCTCACTAACTTCACACACCATCAGGCTTCCAAGCAGCTCTCAAGGAAACTCAGTTTTCACACTCTATGCTTAGTGCCCTTTGATTGCATTCTCTAGGAATGAATCTAGTAGAGCATCCCACACAAACGAATGCTCCACATGCGGGTTTCACATGCCACCAACTCCACATTCACAGGCAACTTCAGCGCCACAGCCGTTTTCAGATAGCCCTCAATGCAAAGGCTCTAGACGCAAATATTGGTGTGAGAGCTAATTCAATCAAGGAAACACTGCATGTTGGTGAAGGGCATATTGAAGAAGGATCAGCCAAGTGGTTCTTGTGGGAGAACAACTCCATTTGGCTCACTAACTTCACACACCATCAGGCTTCCAAGCAGCTCTCAAGGAAACTCAGTTTTCACACTCTATGCTTAGTGCCCTTTGAGTGCATAATCTAGGAATGAACCTGGTAGAGCATCCCACACAAACGAATGCTCCACATGCGGGTTTCACATGCCACCAACTCCACATTCACAGGCAACTTCAGTGCCACAGCCATTTTCAGATAGCCCTCAATGCAAAGGCTCTAGACGCAAATATTGGTGTGAGAGCTAATTCAATCAAGTAAACACTGCATGTTGGTGAAGGGCATATTGAAGAAGGATCAGCCGAGAGGTTCTTGTGGGAGAACAACTCCATTTGGCTCACTAACTTCACACACCATCAGGCTTCCAAGCAGCTCTTAAGGAAACTCAGTTTTCACACTCTATGCTTAGTGCCCTTTGAGTGCATTATCTAGGAATGAACCTGGTAGAGCATCCCACACAAACGAATGCTCCACATGCGGGTTTCACATGCCACCAACTCCACATTCACAGGAAACTTCAGCGCCACAGCCGTTTTCAGATAGCCCTCAATGCAAAGGCTCTAGACGCAAATATTGGTGTGAGAGCTAATTCAATCAAGGAAACACTGCATGTTGGTGAAGGGCATATTGAAGAAGGATCAGCCAAGTGGTTCTTGTGGGAGAACAACTCCATTTGGCTCACTAACTTCACACACCATCAGGCTTCCAAGCAGCTCTCAAGGAAACTCAGTTTTCACACTCTATGCTTAGTGCCCTTTGAGTGCCTAGGACTGAAATGAAGCTTGGTGAGCATCCCACACAAACGAATGCTCCACATGCGGGTTTCACATGCCACCAACTCCACATTCACAGGCAACTTCAGCGCCACAGCCGTTTTCAGATAGCCCTCAATGCAAAGGCTCTAGACGCAAATATTAGTGTGAGAGCTAATTCAATCAAGGAAACACTGCATGTTGCTGAAGGGCATATTGAAGAAGGATCAGCCGAGTGGTTCTTGTGAAAGAACAACTCCATTTGGCTCACTAACTTCACACACCATCAGGCTTCCAAGCAGCTCTCAAGGAAACTCAGTTTTCACACTCTATGCTTAGTGCCCTTTCACTGCATTATCTAGGAATGAACCTCGTACAGCATCCCACACAAACGAATGCTCCACATGTGGGTTTCACATGCCACCAACTCCACATTCACAGGCAACTTCAGCGCCACAGCCGTTTTCAGATAGCCCTCAATGCAAAGGCTCTAGACGCAAATATTGGTGTGAGAGCTAATTCAATCAAGGAAACACTGCGTGTTGGTGAAGGGCATATTGAAGAAGGATCAGCCAAGTGGTTCTTGTGGGAGAACAACTCCATTTGGCTCACTAACTTCACACACCATCAGGCTTCCAAGCAGCTCTCAAGGAAACTCAGTTTTCACACTCTATGCTTAGTGCCCTTTGAGTGCATTATCTAGGAATGAACCTGGTAGAGCATCCCACACAAACGAATGCTCCACATGCGGGTTTCACATGCCACCAACTCCACATTCAGAGGCAACTTCAGCTCCACAGCCGTTTTCAGATAGCCCTCAATGCAAAGGCTCTAGACGCAAATATTGGTGTGAGAGCTAATTCAATCAAGGAAACACTGCATGTTGGTGAAGGGCATATTGAAGAAGGATCAGCCGAGTGGTTCTTGTGGGAGAACAACTCCATTTGGCTCACTAACTTCACACACCATCAGGCTTCCAAGCAGCTCTCAAGGAAACTCAGTTTTCACACTCTATGCTTAGTGCCCTTTGAGTGCATTATCTAGGAATGAAGCTGGTAGAGCATCCCACACAAACGAATGCTCCACATGCGGGTTTCACATGCCACCAACTCCACATTCAGAGGCAACTTCAGCGCCACAGCTTTTTCAGATAGCCCTCAATGCAAAGGCTCTAGACGCAAATATTGGTGTGAGAGCTAATTCAATCAAGGAAACACTGCATGTTGGTGAAGGGCATATTGAAGAAGGATCAGCCAAGTGGTTCTTGTGGGAGAACAACTCCATTTGGCTCACTGACTTCGCACACCATCAGGCTTCCAAGCAGCTCTCAAGGAAACTCAGTTTTCACACTCTATGCTTAGTGCCCTTTGAGTGCATTATCTAGGAATGAACCTGGTAGAGCATCCCACACAAACCAATGCTCCACATGCGGGTTTCACATGCCACCAACTCCACATTCACAGGCAAATTCAGCGCCACAGCCGTTTTCAGATAGCCCTCAATGCATAGGCTCTAGACGCAAATATTGGTGTGAGAGCTAATTCAATCAAGGAAACACTGCATGTTGGTGAAGGGCATATTGAAGAAGGATCAGCCAAGTGGTTCTTGTGGGAGAACAACTCCATTCGGCTCACTAACTTCGCACACCATCAGGCTTCCAAGCAGCTCTCAAGGAAACTCAGTTTTCACACTCTATGCTTAGTGCCCTTTGAGTGCATTATCTAGGAATGAACCTGGTAGAGCATCCCACACAAACGAATGCTCCACATGCGGGTTTCACATGCCACCAACTCCACATTCACAGGCAACTTCAGCGCCACAGCCGTTTTCAGATAGCCCTCAATGCAAAGGCTCTAGACGCAAATATTGGTGTGAGAGCTAATTCAATCAAGGAAACACTGCATGTTGGTGAAGGGCATATTGAAGAAGGATCAGCCAAGTGGTTCTTGTGGGAGAACAACTCCATTTGGCTCACTAACTTCGCACACCATCAGGCTTCCAAGCAGCTCTCAAGGAAACTCAGTTTTCACACTCTATGCTTAGTGCCCTTTGAGTGCATTATCTAGGAATGAACCTGGTAGAGCATCCCACACAAACGAATGCTCCACATGCGGGTTTCACATGCCACCAACTCCACATTCACAGGCAACTTCAGCGCCACAGCCGTTTTCAGATAGCCCTCAATGCAAAGGCTCTAGACGCAAATATTGGTGTGAGAGCTAATTCAATCAAGGAAACACTGCATGTTGGTGAAGGGCATATTGAAGAAGGATCAGCCGAGTGGTTCTTGTGGCAGAACAACTCCATTTGGCTCACTAACTTCACACACCATCAGGCTTCCAAGCAGCTCTCAAGGAAACTCAGTTTTCACACTCTATGCTTAGTGCCCTTTGAGTGCATTATCTAGGAGTAAACCTGGTAGAGCATCCCACACAAACGAATGCTCCACATGCGGGTTTCACATGCCACCAACTCCACATTCACAGGCAACTTCAGTGCCACAGCCATTTTCAGGTAGCCCTCAATGCAAAGGCTCTAGACGCAAATATTGGTGTGAGAGCTAATTCAATCAAGTAAACACTGCATGTTGGTGAAGGGCATATTGAAGAAGGATCAGCCGAGTGGTTCTTGTGGGAGAACAACTCCATTTGGCTCACTAACTTCACACACCATCAGGCTTCCAAGCAGCTCTCAAGGAAACTCAGTTTTCACACTCTATGCTTAGTGCCCTTTGAGTGCATTATCTAGGAATGAACCTGGTAGAGCATCCCACACAAACGAATGCTCCACATGCGGGTTTCACATGCCACCAACTCCACATTCACAGGCAACGTCAGCGCCACAGCCGTTTTCAGATAGCCCTCAATGCAAAGGCTCTAGACGTAAATATTGGTGTGAGAGCTAATTCAATGAAGGAAACACTGCATGTTGGTGAAGGGCATATTGAAGAAGGATCAGCCGAGTGGTTCTTGTGGGAGAACAACTCCATTTGGCTCACTAACTTCACACACCATCAGGCTTCCAAGCAGCTCTCAAGGAAACTCAGTTTTCACACTCTATGCTTAGTTCCCTTTGAGTGCATTATCTAGGAATGAATCTAATAGAGCATCCCACACAAACGAATGCTCCACATGCGGGTTTCACATGCCACCAACTCCACATTCACAGGCAACTTCAGCGCCACAGCCGTTTTCAGATAGCCCTCAATGCAAAGGCTCTAGACGCAAATATTGGTGTGAGAGCTAATTCAATCAAGGAAACACTGCATGTTGGTGAAGGGCATATTGAAGAAGGATCAGGCAAGTGGTTCTTGTGGGAGAACAACTCCATTCGGCTCACTAACTTCGCACACCATCAGGCTTCCAAGCAGCTCTCAAGGAAACTCAGTTTTCACACTCTATGCTTAGTGCCCTTTGAGTGCATTATCTAGGAATGAACCTGGTAGAGCATCCCACACAAACGAATGCTCCACATGCGGGTTTCACATGCCACCAACTCCACATTCACAGGCAACTTCAGCGCCACAGCCGTTTTCAGATAGCCCTCAATGCAAAGGCTCTAGACGCAAATATTGGTGTGAGAGCTAATTCAATCAAGGAAACACTGCATGTTGGTGAAGGGCATATTGAAGAAGGATCAGCCGAGTGGTTCTTGTGGGAGAACAACTCCATTTGGCTCACTAACTTCACACACCATCAGGCTTCCAAGCAGCTCTCAAGGAAACTCAGTTTTCACACTCTATGCTTAGTGCCCTTTGAGTGCCTGGGACTGAAATGAAGCTTGGTGAGCATCCCACACAAACGAATGCTCCACATGCGGGTTTCACATGCCACCAACTCCACATTCTCAGGCAACTTCAGCGCCACAGCCATTTTCAGATAGCCCTCAATGCAAAGGCTCTAGACGCAAATATTGGTGTGAGAGCTAATTCAATCAAGGAAACACTGCATGTTGCTGAAGGGCATATTGAAGAAGGATCAGCCGAGTGGTTCTTGTGGGAGAACAACTCCATTTGGCTCACTAACTTCACACACCATCAGGCTTCCAAGCAGCTCTCAAGGAAACTCAGTTTTCACACTCTATGCTTAGTGCCCTTTGAGTGCCTAGGACTGAAATGAAGCTTGGTGAGCATCCCACACAAACGAATGCTCCACATGCGGGTTTCACATGCCACCAACTCCACATTCACAGGCAACTTCAGCGCCACAGCCGTTTTCAGATAGCCCTCAATGAAAAGGCTCTAGACGCAAATATTGGTGTGAGAGCTAATTCAATCAAGGAAACACTGCATGTTGGTGAAGGGCATATTGAAGAAGGATCAGCCAAGTGGTTCTTGTGGGAGAACAACTCCATTTGGCTCACTAACTTCACACACCATCAGGCTTCCAAGCAGCTCTCAAGGAAACTCAGTTTTCACACTCTATGCTTAGTGCCCTTTCACTGCATTATCTAGGAATGAACCTGGTAGAGCATCCCACACAAACGAATGCTCCACATGCGGGTTTCTCATGCCACCAACTCCACATTCACAGGAAACTTCAGCGCCACAGCCGTTTTCAGATAGCCCTCAATGCAAAGGCTCTAGACGCAAATATTGGTGTGAGAGCTAATTCAATCAAGGAAACAGTGCGTGTTGCTGAAAGACATATTGAAGAAGGATCAGCCGAGTGGTTCTTGTGGGAGAACAACTCCATTTGGCTCACTAACTTCACACACCATCAGGCTTCCAAGCAGCTCTCAAGGAAACTCAGTTTTCACACTCTATGCTTAGTGCCCTTTGAGTGCCTAGGACTGAAATGAAGCTTGGTGAGCATCCTACACAAACGAATGCTCCACATGCGGGTTTCACATGCCACCAACTCCACATTCACAGGCAACTTCAGCGCCACAGCCGTTTTCAGATAGCCCTCAATGCAAAGGCTCTAGACGCAAATATTGGTGTGAGAGCTAATTCAATCAAGGAAACACTGCATGTTGGTGAAGGGCATATTGAAGAAGGATCAGCCGAGTGGTTCTTGTGGGAGAACAACTCCATTTGGCTCACTAACTTCACACACCATCAGGCTTCCAAGCAGCTCTCAAGGAAACTCAGTTTTCACACTCTATGCTTAGTGCCCTTTCACTGCATTATCTAGGAATGAATCTAGTAGAGCATCCCATACAAACGAATGCTCCACATGCGGGTTTCACATGCCACCAACTCCACATTCTCAGGCAACTTCAGCGCCACAGCTGTTTTCAGATAACCCTCAATGCTAAGGCTCTAGACGCAAATATTGTTGTGAGAGCTAATTCAATCAAGGAAACACTGCATGTTGGTGACGGCCATATTGAAGAAGGATCAGCCGAGTGGTTCTTGTGGGAGAACAACTCCATTTGGCTCACTAACTTCACACACCATCAGGCTTCCAAGCAGCTCTCAAGCAAACTCAGTTTTCACACTCTATGCTTAGTGCCCTTTCAGGGCATTATCTAGGAATGAATCTAGTAGAGCATCCCACACAAACGAATGCTCCACATGCGGATTTCACATGCCACCAACTCCACATTCACAGGCAACTTCAGCGCCACAGCCGTTTTCAGATAGCCCTCAATGCAAAGGCTCTAGACGCAAATATTGGTGTGAGAGCTAATTCAATCAAGGAAACACTGCATGTTGGTGAAGGGCATATTGAAGAAGGATCAGCCGAGTGGTTCTTGTGGGAGAACAACTCCATTTGGCTCACTAACTTCACACACCATCAGGCTTCCAAGCAGCTCTCAAGGAAACTCAGTTTTCACACTCTATGCTTAGTGCCCTTTGAGTGCCTAGGACTGAAATGAAGCAGGGTGAGCATCCCACACAAACGAATGCTCCACATGCGGGTTTCACATGCCACCAACTCCACATTCACAGGCAACTTCAGCGCCACAGCCGTTGTCAGATAGCCCTCAATGCAAAGGCTCTAGACGCAAATATTGGTGTGAGAGTTAATTCAATCAAGGAAACACTGCATGTTGCTGAAGGGCATATTGAAGAAGGATCAGCCAAGTGGTTCTTGTGGGAGAACAACTCCATTTGGCTCACTAACTTCACACACCATCAGGATTCCAAGCAGCTCTCAAGGAAACTCAGTTTTCACACTCTATGCTTAGTGCCCTTTCACTGCATTATCTAGAAATGAACCTGATAGATCATCCCACACAAACGAATGCTCCACATGCGGGTTTCACATGCCACCAACTCCACATTCACAGGCAACTTCAGCGCCACAGCCGTTTTCAGATAGCCCTCAATGCAGAGGATCTAGACGCAAATATTTGTGTGAGAGCTAATTCAATCAAGGAAACAATGCATGTTGGTGAAGCGCATATTGAAGAAGAATCAGCCTAGTGCTTCTTGTGGGAGAACAACTCCATTTGGCTCACTAACTTCACACACCATCAGGCTTCCAAGCAGCTCTCAAGGAAACTCAGTTTTCACACTCTATGCTTAGTGCCCTTTGAGTGCATTATCTAGGAATGAACCTGGTAGAGTATCCCACACAAACGAATGCTCCACATGCGGGTTTCACATGCCACCAACTCCACATTCACAGGCAACTTCAGCGCCACAGCCGTTTTCAGATAGCCCTCAATGCAAAGGCTCTAGACGCAAATATTGGTGTGAGAGCTAATTCAATCAAGGAAACACTGCATGTTGGTGAAGGGCATATTGACGAAGGATCAGCCAAGTGGTTCTTGTGACAGAACAACTCCATTTGGCTCACTAACTTCACACACCATCAGGCTTCTAAGCAGCTCTCAAGGAAACTCAGTTTTCACACTCTATGCTTAGTGCCCTTTGAGTGCATTATCTAGGAATGAACCTGGTAGAGCATCCCACACAAACGAATGCTCCACATGCGGGTTTCACATGCCACCAACTCCACATTCACAGGCAACTTCAGCGCCACAGCCGTTTTCAGATAGCCCTCAATGAAAAGGCTCTAGACGCAAATATTGGTGTGAGAGCGAATTCAATCAAGGAAACACTGCATGTTGGTGAAGGGCATATTGAAGAAGGATCAGCCGAGTGGTTCTTGTGGGAGAACAACTCCATTTGGCTCACTAACTTCACACACCATCAGGCTTCCAAGCAGCTCTCAAGGAAACTCAGTTTTCACACTCTATGCTTAGTGCCCTTTGAGTGCATTATCTAGGAATGAACCTGGTAGAGCATCCCACACAAACGAATGCTCCACATGCGGGTTTCTCATGGCACCAACTCCACATTCACAGGCAACTTCAGCGCCACAGCCATTTTCAGATAGCCCTCAATGCAAAGGCTCTAGACGCAAATATTGGTGTGAGAGCTAATTCAATCAAGGAAACACTACATGTTGGTGAAGGGCATATTGAAGAAGGATCAGCCAAGTGGTTCTTGTGGGAGAACAACTCCATTTGGCTCACTAACTTCGCACACCATCAGGCTTCCAAGCAGCTCTCAAGGAAACTCAGTTTTCACACTCTATGCTTAGTGCCCTTTGAGTGCATTATCTAGGAATGAACCTGGTAGAGCATCCCACACAAACGAATGCTCCACATGCGGGTTTCACATGCCACCAACTCCACATTCACAGGCAACTTCAGCGCCACAGCCGTTTTCAGATAGCCCTCAATGCAAAGGCTCTAGACGCAAATATTGGTGTGAGAGCTAATTCAATCAAGGAAACACTGCATGTTGGTGAAGGGCATATTGAAGAAGGATCAGCCGAGTGGTTCTTGTGGCAGAACAACTCCATTTGGCTCACTAACTTCACACACCATCAGGCTTCCAAGCAGCTCTCAAGGAAACTCAGTTTTCACACTCTATGCTTAGTGCCCTTTGAGTGCATTATCTAGGAGTAAACCTGGTAGAGCATCCCACACAAACGAATGCTCCACATGCGGGTTTCACATGCCACCAACTCCACATTCACAGGCAACTTCAGTGCCACAGCCATTTTCAGGTAGCCCTCAATGCAAAGGCTCTAGACGCAAATATTGGTGTGAGAGCTAATTCAATCAAGTAAACACTGCATGTTGGTGAAGGGCATATTGAAGAAGGATCAGCCGAGTGGTTCTTGTGGGAGAACAACTCCATTTGGCTCACTAACTTCACACACCATCAGGCTTCCAAGCAGCTCTCAAGGAAACTCAGTTTTCACACTCTATGCTTAGTGCCCTTTGAGTGCATTATCTAGGAATGAACCTGGTAGAGCATCCCACACAAACGAATGCTCCACATGCGGGTTTCACATGCCACCAACTCCACATTCACAGGCAACTTCAGCGCCACAGCCGTTTTCAGATAGCCCTCAATGCAAAGGCTCTAGACGTAAATATTGGTGTGAGAGCTAATTCAATGAAGGAAACACTGCATGTTGGTGAAGGGCATATTGAAGAAGGATCAGCCGAGTGGTTCTTGTGGGAGAACAACTCCATTTGGCTCACTAACTTCACACACCATCAGGCTTCCAAGCAGCTCTCAAGGAAACTCAGTTTTCACACTCTATGCTTAGTTCCCTTTGAGTGCATTATCTAGGAATGAATCTAATAGAGCATCCCACACAAACGAATGCTCCACATGCGGGTTTCACATGCCACCAACTCCACATTCACAGGCAACTTCAGCGCCACAGCCGTTTTCAGATAGCCCTCAATGCAAAGGCTCTAGACGCAAATATTGGTGTGAGAGCTAATTCAATCAAGGAAACACTGCATGTTGGTGAAGGGCATATTGAAGAAGGATCAGGCAAGTGGTTCTTGTGGGAGAACAACTCCATTCGGCTCACTAACTTCGCACACCATCAGGCTTCCAAGCAGCTCTCAAGGAAACTCAGTTTTCACACTCTATGCTTAGTGCCCTTTGAGTGCATTATCTAGGAATGAACCTGGTAGAGCATCCCACACAAACGAATGCTCCACATGCGGGTTTCACATGCCACCAACTCCACATTCACAGGCAACTTCAGCGCCACAGCCGTTTTCAGATAGCCCTCAATGCAAAGGCTCTAGACGCAAATATTGGTGTGAGAGCTAATTCAATCAAGGAAACAATGCATGTTGGTGAAGGGCATATTGAAGAAGGATCAGCCGAGTGGTTCTTGTGGGAGAACAACTCCATTTGGCTCACTAACTTCACACACCATCAGGCTTCCAAGCAGCTCTCAAGGAAACTCAGTTTTCACACTCTATGCTTAGTGCCCTTTGAGTGCCTGGGACTGAAATGAAGCTTGGTGAGCATCCCACACAAACGAATGCTCCACATGCGGGTTTCACATGCCACCAACTCCACATTCTCAGGCAACTTCAGCGCCACAGCCATTTTCAGATAGCCCTCAATGCAAAGGCTCTAGACGCAAATATTGGTGTGAGAGCTAATTCAATCAAGGAAACACTGCATGTTGGTGAAGGGCATATTGAAGAAGGATCAGCCGAGTGGTTCTTGTGGGAGAACAACTCCATTTGGCTCACTAACTTCACACACCATCAGGCTTCCAAGCAGCTCTCAAGGAAACTCAGTTTTCACACTCTATGCTTAGTGCCCTTTGAGTGCCTAGGACTGAAATGAAGCTTGGTGAGCATCCCACACAAACGAATGCTCCACATGCGGGTTTCACATGCCACCAACTCCACATTCACAGGCAACTTCAGCGCCACAGCCGTTTTCAGATAGCCCTCAATGAAAAGGCTCTAGACGCAAATATTGGTGTGAGAGCTAATTCAATCAAGGAAACACTGCATGTTGGTGAAGGGCATATTGAAGAAGGATCAGCCAAGTGGTTCTTGTGGGAGAACAACTCCATTTGGCTCACTAACTTCACACACCATCAGGCTTCCAAGCAGCTCTCAAGGAAACTCAGTTTTCACACTCTATGCTTAGTGCCCTTTCAGTGCCTAGGACTGAAATGAAGCTTGGTGAGCATCCCACACAAACGAATGCTCCACATGCGGGTTTCACATGCCACCAACTCCACATTCACAGGCAACTTCAGCGCCACAGCCGTTTTCAGATAGCCCTCAATGAAAAGGCTCTAGACGCAAATATTGGTGTGAGAGCTAATTCAATCAAGGAAACACTGCATGTTGGTGAAGGGCATATTGAAGAAGGATCAGCCAAGTGGTTCTTGTGGGAGAACAACTCCATTTGGCTCACTAACTTCACACACCATCAGGCTTCCAAGCAGCTCTCAAGGAAACTCAGTTTTCACACTCTATGCTTAGTGCCCTTTCACTGCATTATCTAGGAATGAACCTGGTAGAGCATCCCACACAAACGAATGCTCCACATGCGGGTTTCTCATGCCACCAACTCCACATTCACAGGCAACGTCAGCGCCACAGCCGTTTTCAGATAGCCCTCAATGCAAAGGCTCTAGACGCAAATATTGGTGTGAGAGCTAATTCAATCAAGGAAACAGTGCGTGTTGCTGAAAGACATATTGAAGAAGGATCAGCCGAGTGGTTCTTGTGGGAGAACAACTCCATTTGGCTCACTAACTTCACACACCATCAGGCTTCCAAGCAGCTCTCAAGGAAACTCAGTTTTCACACTCTATGCTTAGTGCCCTTTGAGTGCCTAGGACTGAAATGAAGCTTGGTGAGCATCCTACACAAACGAATGCTCCACATGCGGGTTTCACATGCCACCAACTCCACATTCACAGGCAACTTCAGCGCCACAGCCGTTTTCAGATAGCCCTCAATGCAAAGGCTCTAGACGCAAATATTGGTGTGAGAGCTAATTCAATCAAGGAAACACTGCATGTTGGTGAAGGGCATATTGAAGAAGGATCAGCCGAGTGGTTCTTGTGGGAGAACAACTCCATTTGGCTCACTAACTTCACACACCATCAGGCTTCCAAGCAGCTCTCAAGGAAACTCAGTTTTCACACTCTATGCTTAGTGCCCTTTCACTGCATTATCTAGGAATGAATCTAGTAGAGCATCCCATACAAACGAATGCTCCACATGCGGGTTTCACATGCCACCAACTCCACATTCTCAGGCAACTTCAGCGCCACAGCTGTTTTCAGATAACCCTCAATGCAAAGGCTCTAGACGCAAATATTGGTGTGAGAGCTAATTCAATCAAGGAAACACTGCATGTTGGTGACGGCCATATTGAAGAAGGATCAGCCGAGTGGTTCTTGTGGGAGAACAACTCCATTTGGCTCACTAACTTCACACACCATCAGGCTTCCAAGCAGCTCTCAAGCAAACTCAGTTTTCACACTCTATGCTTAGTGCCCTTTCAGGGCATTATCTAGGAATGAATCTAGTAGAGCATCCCACACAAACGAATGCTCCACATGCGGATTTCACATGCCACCAACTCCACATTCACAGGCAACTTCAGCGCCACAGCCGTTTTCAGATAGCCCTCAATGCAAAGGCTCTAGACGCAAATATTGGTGTGAGAGCTAATTCAATCAAGGAAACACTGCATGTTGGTGAAGGGCATATTGAAGAAGGATCAGCCGAGTGGTTCTTGTGGGAGAACAACTCCATTTGGCTCACTAACTTCACACACCATCAGGCTTCCAAGCAGCTCTCAAGGAAACTCAGTTTTCACACTCTATGCTTAGTGCCCTTTGAGTGCCTAGGACTGAAATGAAGCAGGGTGAGCATCCCACACAAACGAATGCTCCACATGCGGGTTTCACATGCCACCAACTCCACATTCACAGGCAACGTCAGCGCCACAGCCGTTTTCAGATAGCCCTCAATGCAAAGGCTCTAGACGTAAATATTGGTGTGAGAGCTAATTCAATGAAGGAAACACTGCATGTTGGTGAAAGGGCATATTGTAGAAGGATCAGCCGAGTGGTTCTTGTGGGAGAACAACTCCATTTGGCTCACTAACTTCACACACCATCAGGCTTCCAAGCAGCTCTCAAGGAAACTCAGTTTTCACACTCTATGCTTAGTGCCCTTTGAGTGCATTATCTAGGAATGAATCTAATAGAGCATCCCACACAAACGAATGCTCCACATGCGGGTTTCACATGCCACCAACTCCACATTCACAGGCAACTTCAGCGCCACAGCCGTTTTCAGATAGCCCTCAATGCAAAGGCTCTAGACGCAAATATTGGTGTGAGAGCTAATTCAATCAAGGAAACACTGCATGTTGGTGAAGGGCATATTGAAGAAGGATCAGGCAAGTGGTTCTTGTGGGAGAACAACTCCATTCGGCTCACTAACTTCGCACACCATCAGGCTTCCAAGCAGCTCTCAAGGAAACTCAGTTTTCACACTCTATGCTTAGTGCCCTTTGAGTGCATTATCTAGGAATGAACCTGGTAGAGCATCCCACACAAACGAATGCTCCACATGCGGGTTTCACATGCCACCAACTCCACATTCACAGGCAACTTCAGCCCCACAGCCGTTTTCAGATAGCCCTCAATGCAAAGGCTCTAGACGCAAATATTGGTGTGAGAGCTAATTCAATCAAGGAAACACTGCATGTTGGTGAAGGGCATATTGAAGAAGGATCAGCCGAGTGGTTCTTGTGGGAGAACAACTCCATTTGGCTCACTAACTTCACACACCATCAGGCTTCCAAGCAGCTCTCAAGGAAACTCAGTTTTCACACTCTATGCTTAGTGCCCTTTGAGTGCCTGGGACTGAAATGAAGCTTGGTGAGCATCCCACACAAACGAATGCTCCACATGCGGGGTTTCACATGCCACCAACTCCACATTCTCAGGCAACTTCAGCGCCACAGCCATTTTCAGATAGCCCTCAATGCAAAGGCTCTAGACGCAAATATTGGTGTGAGAGCTAATTCAATCAAGGAAACACTGCATGTTGCTGAAGGGCATATTGAAGAAGGATCAGCCGAGTGGTTCTTGTGGGAGAACAACTCCATTTGGCTCACTAACTTCACACACCATCAGGCTTCCAAGCAGCTCTCAAGGAAACTCAGTTTTCACACTCTATGCTTAGTGCCCTTTGAGTGCCTAGGACTGAAATGAAGCTTGGTGAGCATCCCACACAAACGAATGCTCCACATGCGGGTTTCACATGCCACCAACTCCACATTCACAGGCAACTTCAGCGCCACAGCCGTTTTCAGATAGCCCTCAATGAAAAGGCTCTAGACGCAAATATTGGTGTGAGAGCTAATTCAATCAAGGAAACACTGCATGTTGGTGAAGGGCATATTGAAGAAGGATCAGCCAAGTGGTTCTTGTGGGAGAACAACTCCATTTGGCTCACTAACTTCACACACCATCAGGCTTCCAAGCAGCTCTCAAGGAAACTCAGTTTTCACACTCTATGCTTAGTGCCCTTTGAGTGCCTAGGACTGAAATGAAGCTTGATGAGCATCCCACACAAACGAATGCTCCACATGCGGGTTTCACATGCCACCAACTCCACATTCACAGGCAACTTCAGCGCCACAGCCGTTTTCAGATAGCCCTCAATGAAAAGGCTCTAGACGCAAATATTGGTGTGAGAGCTAATTCAATCAAGGAAACACTGCATGTTGGTGAAGGGCATATTGAAGAAGGATCAGCCGAGTGGTTCTTGTGGGAGAACAACTCCATTTGGCTCACTAACTTCACACACCATCAGGCTTCCAAGCAGCTCTCAAGAAAACTCAGTTTTCACACTCTATGCTTAGTGCCCTTTCACTGCATTATCTAGGAATGAACCTGGTAGAGCATCCCACACAAACGAATGCTCCACATGCGGGTTTCTCATGCCACCAACTCCACATTCACAGGAAACTTCAGCGCCACAGCCGTTTTCAGATAGCCCTCAATGCAAAGGCTCTAGACGCAAATATTGGTGTGAGAGCTAATTCAATCAAGGAAACAGTGCGTGTTGCTGAAAGACATATTGAAGAAGGATCAGCCGAGTGGTTCTTGTGGGAGAACAACTCCATTTGGCTCACTAACTTCACACACCATCAGGCTTCCAAGCAGCTCTCAAGGAAACTCAGTTTTCACACTCTATGCTTAGTGCCCTTTGAGTGCCTAGGACTGAAATGAAGCTTGGTGAGCATCCTACACAAACGAATGCTCCACATGCGGGTTTCACATGCCACCAACTCCACATTCACAGGCAACTTCAGCGCCACAGCCGTTTTCAGATAGCCCTCAATGCAAAGGCTCTAGACGCAAATATTGGTGTGAGAGCTAATTCAATCAAGGAAACACTGCATGTTGGTGAAGGGCATATTGAAGAAGGATCAGCCGAGTGGTTCTTGTGGGAGAACAACTCCATTTGGCTCACTAACTTCACACACCATCAGGCTTCCAAGCAGCTCTCAAGGAAACTCAGTTTTCACACTCTATGCTTAGTGCCCTTTCACTGCATTATCTAGGAATGAATCTAGTAGAGCATCCCATACAAACGAATGCTCCACATGCGGGTTTCACATGCCACCACTCCACATTCTCAGGCAACTTCAGCGCCACAGCTGTTTTCAGATAACCCTCAATGCAAAGGCTCTAGACGCAAATATTGTTGTGAGAGCTAATTCAATCAAGGAAACACTGCATGTTGGTGACGGCCATATTGAAGAAGGATCAGCCGAGTGGTTCTTGTGGGAGAACAACTCCATTTGGCTCACTAACTTCACACACCATCAGGCTTCCAAGCAGCTCTCAAGCAAACTCAGTTTTCACACTCTATGCTTAGTGCCCTTTCAGGGCATTATCTAGGAATGAATCTAGTAGAGCATCCCACACAAACGAATGCTCCACATGCGGATTTCACATGCCACCAACTCCACATTCACAGGCAACTTCAGCGCCACAGCCGTTTTCAGATAGCCCTCAATGCAAAGGCTCTAGACGCAAATATTGGTGTGAGAGCTAATTCAATCAAGGAAACACTGCATGTTGGTGAAGGGCATATTGAAGAAGGATCAGCCGAGTGGTTCTTGTGGGAGAACAACTCCATTTGGCTCACTAACTTCACACACCATCAGGCTTCCAAGCAGCTCTCAAGGAAACTCAGTTTTCACACTCTATGCTTAGTGCCCTTTGAGTGCCTAGGACTGAAATGAAGCAGGGTGAGCATCCCACACAAACGAATGCTCCACATGCGGGTTTCACATGCCACCAACTCCACATTCACAGGCAACTTCAGCGCCACAGCCGTTTTCAGATAGCCCTCAATGCAAAGGCTCTAGACGCAAATATTGGTGTGAGAGTTAATTCAATCAAGGAAACACTGCATGTTGCTGAAGGGCATATTGAAGAAGGATCAGCCAAGTGGTTCTTGTGGGAGAACAACTCCATTA